>NW_015536521.1:616352-622473 GCF_001515605.1 Sinocyclocheilus anshuiensis | reverse complement strand
CTGTTGGGTTTAAAAAATAAATAACTTCCATGAAGTTCCCTTTGCTAACAGCCTAATTAAAGGGAAGTAGATTTGGCTGCTCGCTTTAAAATGACCCCTTCCCTCAGTGTGCAAACTTGCAGTCTAAAATTCACTTTCTATTACAACCAATATACTCTTGGTATCGCAGGATTTAAAGCTAAAATCATATGTGAAATGACAGTCATTTCAGAAGAAACATTTTAAAGCTAAATGAAAGGTTTACATTGACTTATTTGTATTACATAACTGCTGTAGCGATTTTTTCACACTAGCACACTTCAAATTCATTGAAATACCTGTTGTGACCTCCGCTTGCTAGCCAATCAGAAAACTCAAAGAGTTAAATTACTTTTGTGCAAGAAATTTTAAACAGTTAATAATGCAATTATGCATTTATACATTTACTTTATACAATAACACAAGTCAACCAAAGTATAGTCATATTAGAAAAATCAAATGAAGCACCCTGTGAAGCCACGATGCGCAAATGTGAACGTTACCTGACGTAGGTTGCGGGACACGCGGACCACGTGCCAGGCATTGTCGTTGAACTTGCCATCGGATGGCTCCACCAGAGCCTCGAAGGCACCGGAGCCCAGGTTGATGACCAGGCACACGGCCCCACTTTTCAGAGACAGGTTAACGTAGTCTGCGGATTTGCCGGTGTGGAGCAGGAGGCCGTTTCGCTGCAGCGTTCGGAAGGACAGGGTGATTTCATCTGTGCTGCTCTGGATTGGCTTTTGGGACAGGTCGTAGCTGAAGAACTCATTACCCTTGAATGTGGCCACTGACTCCACTTGGCCTTGTTGAAGGGAGATAGAAAAAGGCAAAGGAAGGTCGTTAGAGCTGGGATGGATTTGGACCAATGGTATGAGAACTGACTCCTCTTTATATTCTCTGAGTTTTATAGACTCGCACAGAACCAACCAAACATTTAAGGATGAACAAGTGGAAACAAAGAATTAATGAAATGGAAATGCATGTAAAATACTCATAGTGGGTTTTACAACCCAGAAATGTTCAGGCAGGACTTGAGCCTTGATGTGATTTTGACTAATGAGGGGTTTAAGGCCACTGGCTCAAATGAAGCATAAACGAACCAGAAATTAACAGTACAAGACAGCTGCAAGCATGAATCATTGTACATGTCTTTGACATGAGAAAATCTCACTGGATTACCACGTTTCCTTATTCGCGCTTCCCGTAGACATGAACCGCAGAGGTGAGTGTGTCACACATGTAAATGAGCGTAATCTCCCCCAGCGCCGTTCGCATCAGCTAATCGTGAAGGTCATTTATGCATGTAAAGCTTGCGGTCCTGAAATTAAACTGCGAGCTGAAAACGGGCTGTCAGGAATAATCTGAAATAAAACACAGCCACACTTTTAAATAACGGTTTGATTTGCGAACGCCACTAAGATGTGAAAGCTTTGATGAACGAGGTAGAGTTGCAAAATACAGTCATTAAGAAAATAGGCGACTGAGGAGGCTGCTTGTCAAAATATCTCATCTTCGTTATTTTAGGTCGTTAAAAATCATCACTTTCACAGACAGCTTGTTAGTTTTGCCCTTATTTTCTGGCTTTATGTCTAGCCCACACCACCTGTTAAACTTTTGGGATGTGCAATACTACAGATTTTCAAACTCGAATATTCATTGGGTTGCCTGTGTGATGTAAAGGGAAGCCCTGTATAATTAGCCTAGTTTTGGGTTAGTCTGACCCCAACTGGACACGATTCTTAAGGCAGAGTGTTCGCATAAGATGTGTTCAAAACAGCTAGACAGCACAGCGGAAAGTTTTGAAGTCTCAGGCGGTTTTAATCTAGTCAACAAAATTACTGTTAAATCATGGTTATAATTAAATGATGGTCATTTAACATACTGTTGAAGAAAATGACAAGAAAAAAAAAAAGACTGCAAGATATTAACAATCAAAAATAAATTTGAAAAGAGTTTATTTCAAATATTCCAAATCATAGTCTGTCAGAAACTGATCTGCTTGAGCTGAAGCTAAACAGTGAATGAACATCAGTAAACTGAAACCCTAACAGGTTAATTTATTTGTATTTGCGTAATACAAACTCGCAGTTCTGACTTTTTTCTTAGAATTGCGTGATATAAATTCACAATTGTGAGAAAAAAAAACTTTCTTTAGATTTAAACAATTCTGAGAAAGAATTAGCCCACACCACCTGTTAAACTTTTGGGATGTGCAATACTACAGATTTTCAAACTCGAATATTCATTGGGTTGCCTGTGTGATGTAAAGGGAAGCCCTGTATAATTAGCCTAGTTTTGGGTTAGTCTGACCCCAACTGGACACGATTCTTAAGGCAGAGTGTTCGCATAAGATGTGTTCAAAACAGCTAGACAGCACAGCGGAAAGTTTTGAAGTCTCAGGCGGTTTTAATCTAGTCAACAAAATTACTGTTAAATCATGGTTATAATTAAATGATGGTCATTTAACATACTGTTGAAGAAAATGACAAGAAAAAAAAAAAGACTGCAAGATATTAACAATCAAAAATAAATTTGAAAAGAGTTTATTTCAAATATTCCAAATCATAGTCTGTCAGAAACTGATCTGCTTGAGCTGAAGCTAAACAGTGAATGAACATCAGTAAACTGAAACCCTAACAGGTTAATTTATTTGTATTTGCGTAATACAAACTCGCAGTTCTGACTTTTTTCTTAGAATTGCGTGATATAAATTCACAATTGTGAGAAAAAAAAACTTTCTTTAGATTTAAACAATTCTGAGAAAGAAGTGAGATATAAACTCATAATTCTAACTTTTTTTGTCAAAATGTGAGTTTATATCTCACAATTGTGACTTTTCTCAGAATGGCATGATATAAACTCGCAATTGTGACTTTTTTGCCTCAGAATTGAGATATAAACTCGCAATTGTGAGAAAAAATAAACTTCTCGCAATTCTGACTTTATTTCTCACAATTGCAAGTTTATATACCCCTATTCAGACTTTATAACCTGCAATTGTGAGTTTATAGCACACAATTCTGAGAAAAAGTAAACTGCGAGATGTAAACTCGCAATTGCAAAAAAAAAAGGCAGAATTGTGAGATAAAAAGTCAGTTACCTTTTTTATTTTTTTATTCAGAAAAATAAACTTCTCGCAATTCTGACTTTATTTCTCACAATTGCAAGTTTATATACCCCTATTCAGACTTTATAACCTGCAATTGTGAGTTTATAGCACACAATTCTGAGAAAAAGTAAACTGCGAGATGTAAACTCGCAATTGCAAAAAAAAAAGGCAGAATTGTGAGATAAAAAGTCACAGTTACCTTTTTTATTTTTTTTATTCAGTGGCGGAAATGGGCTTCAATAGTTTACAATGTCCCTGCTAAACAAAAGTATTAATTTCTTTAAAAAAATGCAATTAAAAATTACTGACGCCAAACATTTGAATGATAGTGTAAATGCAATTTTAAATCTAGCATCTGCACACAATAAAACAAAGTTACTACAATGTTCTTTATTTCGACTAAACTAACGTGCTAACTTAGTAAAATTTACTAAAATGAATGAATATGACTTGACAAAATAATGACTAAATTAAAGATATAGTACCACTAGCATAGCATAGAATGCCAACTTAACTTACACCATACACAACCTCACCAATTCTTATGGCTTTCAATCAGGCATTACAAACAGCCTCCTGGGGTCCTAGATGTACTCAATTCAAGAGGCAGACCAAATTGTTTATGACACCAGATGAAGTCATTTTTCATCTAATTGATACATGTCTACAAAATCTATCAAGTTTCTGCCAACACATCTCAGACAATCTTGTTTTACAGCACCGGAACAACAATATTCGTCCTTCAGATATGCATACATAACCTGCTCAGCTGCTAAAAATAGTATGAAATATTCCATTCCAGGTTTAACCAGCAGAGCATAACATTAATTTGAAGACTTGTGATGTTTCATCAAGCAAGAAGGCTCAGACCATCAGTTAGGAAAGAAACGATTGGGCACAAATCCACCAACCAGACATCTTCACCAAGGAAATGTGACCTTGCAAAATTACAGCGGCAGAATCTTATCATAGTGCCACTTGGTTCAGTGGAGAATAAACAGCCAGAGCGTGTTCCACAACAAGCAGACCTACCACGTAGAGAGGAACTCTTTAAGAGATGACAGAAACCAAGCCCCTGCTGAGCCATGTGTGCTTAAGAGTTTTTTTTGTTCAGTTTCTCACTGACTACAGGGTGACGCAAAGAGAATATGACCCACAAAACACAGGGCTATGACTAAGTATAAGGTAATGTTTCTAACAATAAACCAACATGACATGATGGGACTCGACAATATCAGAGAATCTTTAAACTTTTCTAAAGTGCATCCTGAAAGTGCCTCAGATGTTACCGCTGCAGCAGCAAATGTTCTCAGATAGTAACAATGCTTCTGACAAATGAATTGTGACTCAAATATATTGGCAAACAGAAAGCTTTGTTTGCATTAAAGGTGCAGTGTCTAATATTTTTTATGGAATATAAAATATCCATACTATAGTCAGATTTGTTCTGATTCACCAATCAGAAGACTGTGAGGTGCTTTCTGCCTGTCAATCATTTTACATGTTTATAGGGAAGCCCAACTGTAAGCTGATAGCGTGACAGAAGCGGATCATTCAGGTTAAAGCAGCAAATTCAGTTTCATAAGCAGTTGATAGTTGTTTGTTTGTAATGCAGGAATTAGATTTTGATACTGCTGTTTTTAACAACTTCGACATGCTGAATACAACTGTATCTTTGTAGAGTGAGGAATAGAATAGAATAGAAGGTCCCACTTTATATTAGGTGGCCTTAACTACAATGTACTTATATCAAAAGATAAGTACAATGTACTTAGTGTTCATATTGTATTGCAAAACACTTTTGCTGCTATTGGGGTGGGATACAGGTAAGGTTAAGGACATGTTTGGTGGTATGGGTAGGTTTAACTCCGTAAGGCCCACTGTTGTAATATTACAACGCCAGTTTTAGCTCCAAGGTTATTTTCGTAAACGAAAACTGAAACTAAGACTAAAACTATTGGTCAAAAAACATTTTCGTAAACTGAAATTAAATTTAAATGTCTAAATAAATGAAAAACTAAAACTAAACGAAACTAACAACAGTTACTGAAAAACTAACTAAAATAAAATAATAATTAGCAAAAATAAATAATCGTGTTCGTGATTTAATAAGCTCTCATTCTGTGCCAGAAAATCTGACCAGTGGTTGTTTAGGGAAATACCTTTAGATGGCGCTTCATTAACGTGAGCTGAGTCCTAAGCGGCTATTCACAAAGAATGCGTTTTTGCATTTAAAAAAACAAGAGGCGGGCAATGAAATGGGAAATAATAATAATAATAATGCACACCTTGCAGCTCACGGACGTTTAAAAGCGTGCTTGACGTGCAAGAACAACATGAGAGTGAGTTAACAGACACAGAATTAAAATTTTTGGATGAGTCAAGTCAAGTCACCTTTGCTTATATAGCGCTTTTAACAATACAGACTGTGTCAAAGCAGCTTTACAGTAGAGGTCTACACGGGTCCAAAAATTCGAAGAGACCCATAAATGTGCTACACTGAACCGACCCGGACCCGTCTATTATTTTGAAAGTTGGACCCGGGCCCGTGCAGAACCGAGAAATGTCAAAAATGTACTACCCGGAACCGACCCGGACCCATCTGTTATTTTGAAAGTTGGACCCGGGCCCGTGCAGAACCGAGAAATGTCAAAAATGTACTACCCAGAACCGACGCGGACTGTCAATTATTGGAAAGATGGACCCGAACCCGGCCGGGAAGACACAGACCCGACTGGACCCGATCGGCACATACTCCACAGCAAATTGCTATTAACAAGTCGATAAACAAGTTGCGAAAATTAAACTTTTTGTCTTACCCAATGTAAGAAGTCTTCTCCCTTGTACCTGACTGTGATGCACACAATCCTCCTTGCCAAGAAAGTTCCATCCGTGTTATTCCTCTCTTGCCAATTGAAATGCGTAATCCACTCATTATTCCAGTTTCAAAAGTCCACTTGCTGTCACGGTGACGGATGACAAATGCGACTT
>NW_015536521.1:612943-613423 GCF_001515605.1 Sinocyclocheilus anshuiensis | reverse complement strand
CGCCTAGCAAAGAGTACATTCATGATCACTACATTCCAGGGGTTTCTTTTTTGCGCATAGAGCTGGTTTTGATTCTTACCTGAGCTGAGCAGTGCATTCACGGCTGATTAAGTGTATTAGAAAGCTTTATATTCCTCTTCCTTCCCCTTCCACCACCCTTTCTCACGGCTTGACCTTTGCCCTGGTTTTGTCTCTACCAGTCTCCCAGCTGATCCCCCCTCCCTGTATTATGCCTTAGGTAGAGGTCTACACGGGTCCAAAAATTCGTACCCGAACCCGAAGAGACCCGTAAATGTGCTACACTGAACCGACCCGGACCTGTCTATTATTTTGAAAGTTGGACCCGGGCCCGTGCAGAACTGAGAAATGTCAAAAATGTACTACCCGGAACCGATGCGGACAATTGGAAATTGGAAAGATGGACCCGAACCCGGCCGGGAAGACACAGACCCGACTGGACCCGATCGGCACACAGCAAAT
>NW_015536521.1:611958-612733 GCF_001515605.1 Sinocyclocheilus anshuiensis | reverse complement strand
CTGTTTGCCCATTTGGATTATAATAACGATTGCTCGTCCAGTGCCATGGCTGCTGACGTTAGCTTTACTTATTTACTATCATCTCTGTGCTCTCTGAGCAGAGTCTGAGCAAAAATTGACCCGTACGGATCCCGGGTCGGGTCCCGGGTCCTCGGGTCTCGGGTCCTCCGTGTAGACCTCTACTTTACAGTATCAAATAGGAGAATAGTGTGTCAATGCAAAAGGACAATAGTAAACACTAGAGATGCACCGATTGCAATTTTCTTGGCTGATTTCGATTTCCGTTTTTTTGTTAGTGTGATCTGCCGATACCGATTTTTGCCGATAATTGACAGCATATACAAACAAAAATCTACTTTTTTTTCAACGCAGTTTTAATTTCATTAAAAAAAAACAAGTAAAAAGTCAGTAATAAAATAAAAACAAATAAAAAAAATTCAAACAACAGCACAAATAAATGCAATAGAATAAAGAGAGCTATGAAACTTAAGTTTTTCAGGTTAAGTAAGTTTAATATTTTGAATTGTTTTTAGCTTTATTTTTTGTTTTTCATTTAAATGTTAAGTTTTGAAATTCTGTTGTACGCATTTGTCATTTTTATTTAAAATATAAACTTTATAAAATATAAAATATACTTTATTTTTAAAATGTGTATAGGTAGTATTTATAAAGTGTTAGCTTTTAGTTTTGGATCTGTTTTTAGTTGTTTTAATACTACAATTGATTGCTTCTGTTGTCCTCATTTGTAAGTCGCTTTGGATAAAAGCATCTAATA
>NW_015536521.1:610463-611633 GCF_001515605.1 Sinocyclocheilus anshuiensis | reverse complement strand
AGCCCGTACGGATCCCGGGTCGGGTCCCGGGTCCTCGGGTCTCGGGTCCTCCGTGTAGACCTCTACTTTACAGTATCAAATAGGAGAATAGTGTGTCAATGCAAAAGGACAATAGTAAACACTAGAGATGCACCGATTGCAATTTTCTTGGCTGATTTCGATTTCCGTTTTTTTGTTAGTGTGATCTGCCGATACCGATTTTTTCCGGTAATTGACAGCATATACAAACAAAAATCTACTTTTTTTTCAACGCAGTTTTAATTTCATTAAAAAAAAACAAGTAAAAAGTCAGTAATAAAATAAAAACAAATAAAAAAAATTCAAACAACAGCACAAATAAAAAAAAACGGTCTCGTTCTGTAAGTGTCAGTGTCTGCGCTTGCTTGGCCATTTGTTGTGGAGAAAATAAGGAAAGTGTGTTCAAGCGCCAGCAGAAAACAGTGTAAAGAAATACTCTTTGAGAGAAGCAGTCTTTATCAGCGGAAGTTAAAAGCAGCTCGTAAGTGTATTTACTTGTCTCATTAGTGTTTAGTGCAGTTGTTGTTGCTAGGAAATACTTGTTTTGTTTACTGTGTGGAGACGTGCTGATATCGCGTTTGGTCTCGTTTCTGTTGTCCTCATTTGTAAGTCGCTTTGGATAAAAGCGTCTGATAAATGACTAAATAAATAAAAAATGAAAAATAAATAAATAAATGCAATAGAATAAAGAGAGCTATGAAACTAAGTTTTTCAGGTTAAGAAAGGTTTTATTCAGGTAAGAAATACTACAAAAATTAAAGTAATCAAATGTAAAATAGCACAACACATCCAGTATTCAGTCAAGAGCAGAAAGTGATTTTCTTTGTCTTTTGTTCTTTGATTAACATGACAGACAGCAGCAGAAATATTGGACTGCGGTCCCTTTAAGAGTTTATCCACGGACCCAATATACTGTGTATGTAATGTAATGTAATTAACACCCAATATACACAACATGCGTTCTCTTTCTCAACTATTTAACATTCCAAAACTGACTGCCTTTAACTGGATACTCGCCAAGATGGGCATTTTGACATAATTTTGTATGTATTTGAACATTTTAGCACAGTTAGCCACTCATTTTGGTATTTGTGGCTCACAAGCTGTTTGAGACTGAGCGCGGCTTGTGCGCTCCACTAATATAGATCAGTG
>NW_015536521.1:603622-610433 GCF_001515605.1 Sinocyclocheilus anshuiensis | reverse complement strand
CCCAATATACTGTTACACAACATGCGTTCTCTTTCTCAACTATTTAACGTTCCAAAACTGACTGTGTTTAACTTGATACTCGCCAAGACGGCCTTTTTGACGTAATTTTGTATGTATTTTAACGTTTTAGTGCAGTTAGCCACTCATTTTGGTATTTGTGGCTCACAAGCTGTTTGAGACTGAGCGCGGCTTGTGCGCTCCACTAATATAGATCAGTGATTGTGCGCGCGCTTTTGGTGTAAGTGCGAAACCAGCGGGAATGACTAAAATAATGCACAATACAAGCACTATTTAACCGGAGCGAATGAGACGTGTGTGAGAGAGAAGGGGTCGTCGGAGAGATGAGAGCGAGAATGCACGGCTGATGTTATTGCCTGTGCCGCTGGTAACAAAACGGATCGGCTCGGAATCAGAAAGAAGTAAGACAGACCGGCCGCTCACCAACCCGGGCCGATCATGAGGAAAATCGGCCGATTCTGATCCCTGGCCGATCGGTGCATCTCTAGTAAACACTCAATTGTCAGTTAAAGGCAGTTCATCATTCAATTCAGAGATGTCATCGTCCAGCTCAGTTCAGTTTAAAGAGTATCTGTGCAATCAAGTCGACGATATCGCTGGAAATTAAGTGAGCTGACTTTAGGGAATAGTCATTTTGTCATGCGTTGCGATTACTATGGCAACGTCCGCCTCGAGTCCATGACACGAGCACCGTCTTGACTGTACAAAACGCATTAAAATGAGAGAAAGTGGTAGCCACGCGGTGACTTTAGAACTGGGATTGATTCCGTTGCTCATCTGAAGCGCATGCGCGCTGGAGTGGCTTGTCAAAGTAAAGTGCAAACATCATTTAAATTACAAAAGGTTTACAGAGTTTCAGTGACGATTAGAGAGAACAGGTTTCCTCAGATCCAGCACTGGAGGGTTATTGTCCTGCAGAAGTTAGCTCCAACCCTGATAAAAACTTAACTGCCTGTAGCTTTCTAGTAACTCTGAAAACTTTGCTTGTTTGCACTAGAGTTAACTGTAAACTGTGCAAACATTCAACTTTGCTAAAATTAAATGTCTTGCTTTGGTCTACACTGGAAGTGTTCCATTAACTCTGCTAAACTATAATTACTAAAACTAAAACTGAAACTAAAATATATAAAAACTAAATAGAAATGTATTCACAAAATAAAAACTAAACTAAAACTAACCAAACCATTAATGAAACTAACTAACACTAAACTGAAATTATAGGAAATTTGAAAACGATATTAAAATAATAACTAAAAAAAAATTAAAAACTATAATATCCTTGAGCTCCACTAAAATAAACCTGTACTTGTTTTTTTAACCTTTAAGATCACATTTACACAACTAGTAGGTCCTATTGTTCAGTCCTGCAATGTTATTGGGTGGTATATTTTGTAAATAGGTCTGTTTATCCTGGCCATAAACTTGCACACTTGATTCAAGGGTCTTCACCTTTTTTATTGGACTGGATAAATCAACATGCAAGTAAGTATAATGCCTACAATTTTTTTTCTGTGATCAGTAATATGTGTAGATCACGCAGATATTAAGGTACTGGTAAATACTTTGATTAAATTAGATTTTGAGCTTGTTATGTCGATGTTGTAATTTTACAACATTGGGCTAGAGTTGTAGCAAAATTTGCCTGTGCACCTTGCACATTACATAAATGAATTGTACTTCTAATTTGTTAGCAACATACTTTTGAACCATTTTTGTCAGTGACAAAATATAATATTGATTTTTAATGCCTTATTTGTTACCATTTTGATTCCAAATTAAATGATTATTACAGTAAATTAAGTTGAATTAAAAAATAAATGATTTCTTTGAGAATTTAAAATTATTTGTCATGCAATATTTAAAACTACATTTTAAAATATACTTAACTGGTTCAGTTTTCTTTTCTGGGCTTAACTTGTTTGCTCAAATGTGTGCTTGATGCAGGTGATAATGTTCTGGAATGGTGGGGGGTATACGTGCTATTATCATAATAAGTAGAGCACAATAAGCTATCAGACTGCATTGTTTGAAATCTGTGGAATGTGTGAATTCTGTGAAATGTGTGATTTATGCAAAATTGGTGAATTCTTTAAAATGTATGATTGGGTTTGACTTGCATCAAGATTATTTAGCCTTGAAAATAATCTTTTTTTTTTTTTTTCAATTTCAGAAAGCTACTAGACAGGTAAGGTCATAATTTTATAATGTATCGTATATGATGTCATTGATGCCATCCAAAATGGGAACAAAGACTTTGAGATGGGCTCTGATACAAATGATAAAAAGTAATATAAATATGCATGTGAACTGGACAAGGAAAATGACCACCCATTTTTGTTGGCCCATCTGATGATTATGTGAATATCATGCCAACAAAACCAGGCCATTCAAGAACACAGACCATGCACCGTAACGGGTAAAGCTGTCTGAAAAAGGATTTTATCTGTCTCAACATTAATTTCTCTGATTAGGATATCACTAATGATGCCGTCTCCCATCATACACCACTGGAGTACTTCTGAAGGTTTGTGTCAGAAGACATAATCAAGGCTCTGACATCTAACACCAATGAGTACAGTTTTCAAAATAAAGGAGCATTTATAAAATCATTATGAGACTATGGGAATTGAACATGGCCATGAACAGAGCTAGACATTGTAAATACCAGTAAATAGTTTTGATTTAACAGTTTTATAATAAATATAATATTTGTAAAAACATGTCTGATTATTATTATTGTGTGATTATTTGTGTATGGATATATAGGCTGCTGTTATGTGGCTACATAAGCAGTATACCCTGCAAATGAACCCTTAGATCATCTTTAGATTTGTTCAGACTGAAATTCTGCTACCCCAAAGGCCCAATGTTGTAATATTACAACATTTCACTAAAAACGTACTAAAATATCAAAAAAAAAATGTTAAAACTCATTTATTTCTGCATTAGAGGCCTCCCACAAAAACATATACTGTAAATGGTGAAAAGTTTTTTTTCCTACATTTGGGTCTTACAGGGTTAAGGGTGGGTTGAGGTGTAAGGGATGGGTCAACAGTGTAATTATAAATTTAATTACAGAAATTAATTACAGATGGAATTACATGTAGGTATTTTTTTTAAATATAAGTAAAATATAAAAACATGTATTTACACAATAAGTGCATTGTACCAAATGATTACTTTAAATGTAAGTACATTGTAGGGTTGTGGGTGAGATACCGGTAGAAATTTGTCAACGAGTATTGATTTTGGACTATTGTCTCTATCATGGGTTACATGCTCACGTGACATTTCTGTGCTACGTGGTCATGAAAACTTATTGTTTGCACACGATTTAAGAATTGCGGTTTAAAAACAAGTGATTTTAAGCCAATGAAAAGCAATCAGCAGCAAAAGAGAACTCATTCCGCTGTATGCACTTGCTGTCTGAGAGACTGTTTCTGAATGCTCATAGTGCACGGGAGTATTGAACAAAATTATTTTTGCTGCTTTATAGGACTTGAACGGTTAAATACACAAACTTGTATGTTACAAAATGCCCGTCTTTGCAAGTATCCTCGTAAACACGGTCATTTAGGTCTTAAGTGAAAGCGAGCAGCTGAGAAAGAAAACACATGTCTAACAGTATATTGGATCTGGGCAGATCTTAAAGTGACAGCAGTCTAATATTCCTGCTGTCTGTCATTCATGGTAATCGAACAACAAAAGAAAGAAAATCTAAATCACTTCTGTAACTTTAATAAGAAGAAATATATATTGAATTTACACAGTGAAGAATTTGCAGTGTTTTTATATATTTGATTACTTTATACAATGCATGTAGCATTTCTTATTTATTTGTTCTACTGTAGTTTTTTTGTCCTATTGCTTGTAATTAGTTTCTTATTCTAATTGAATCACTGTTTATTTGTCTTCAGAGTTTTTTTTTTAGGCTAGTATTATTTTTTGTGGCATTGACGCTGGTGATAAGAATTATGAAATTTCCATGGTATCAAACATTTTTATACCATGAAGACATTATTTAAAACACTTATAACTATACTGTGATATACCATTACCATTAAATAAAATTATTCACCCCTAGTACATAGTTAAGGCCACCTAATATAAAGTGGGACCGAATAGAACAGAACAAAACAGAACAGAATTGAATAGAATAGAATAGATTTTTTTTTCATATGGCAACCTCAGAAATGCATGCAACACATTTAACACTCATAATGTGATGCATTTAACAGCATACTGTGACTTGATTTCATCAGGAAATTGGTTGGTAGGAGGTGAAATCAAGTTATAAATATTATTGTAAGGACATGGTATTATTGGTCAATAATAGAAGTTCTTGATTACAGAGAACGTGATTACATTTTGATGAACCATTATGAATATAAACTTTTTTTAACATGCAGTGAAGAATCATGCTCAACACTAGGGACATTATGAAAGTTAATAGGGTCAAACTTGATTTCATGTTGTCTTTTAGTAGTCAAGTAAGACATTTATTTATTTGTTTGTTGATTGATCGATTGATTGACAGTAGTTTCTGCTATTTATGTTGGCTCATAATCAGCAGTCAATCAATAAGGATTTTTTTTTCTGGCTTTTATCTACCCTGCCAAATTCTCTCAATTCATAAAAATGTATACCTTAAACCAGTTCGATATTTATACAAACAAGTACACGTACAGTACATGACCCAAAAGGGCGAGTGACAGTTTTGTCAACTGGCCTGAAACTCTTTAACACTGGCCCTGGGCCATCTGGCCATCTTTACTGTTGAGCCTAATAGTCCAAAAATGGTCTAAAAAGCAGGTTTAGCATTAATTTGACAAGTTACGTGTCTGCTAGTTCTGAATAATGGCTATTTACATTCACCATGGTCAGCATTTGAGTAAATGGGGAAAGTTCCGCTAAAAGCGCCGAATAAACACACTCCACTGTTAGAGCATTAATGACACTCTCCTTCAGGCCAAGCCAGAGGAAAACCGAGCAAAACAACAACCACTGGAATCACCCCTTTACACAGAGCCTGTAAAGCCAGCTTTAGTTATGTGCAGATATGTGGTGTTGCTGATGAGATGTCTAAATCTTCATGTCCAGTCTCCGATCTCTAACTTCAAAAGAGATGAGAGAAATAAACAGTGTTCACCCCAGACTTTCAGAGCTCGCTGACGGGATGCTCTCTGTGTAGGCTAGAGCAGAATAGCCTGATTTATTTACTTAAGACTCCTTTGTGTCTTTGATATGACAGGACTGGAGCAATCGGTTCTTTAGGCATCAAGACTTACTGTCATTACGCACTAATGTCCATGTCTCAGATATGAAAACACTAACACTAAATGAGAGGGGGTGTGAAATCAACAGCGACAGACTGGGAGAAGGAAAAGAAAGGCAACGAGGTTATGAGCTGGAGAGAAAGACAGAGAGGGAGGACATGACATGGATTGCGGTGACTTATGATCAAACTAGGAGTGGGAGGGAAAGAAATCCATTCACGGAGTCGTTCTCAAGCGATTCTGGCTCACAAAAAATTCCGAATCGGAATGATAAAAGTATTATTAATAATTATGTTTATTGAAAAAGCATTTGAAGGACAAAACATTACAGATACAGAGTGCAATTTAGTGTGCAATGCTGCAAAAAACGGCATTGAGGGCATTAGTGATTGAGGATGGAGTCAGGCTGAATCTGACAAAAACGATTTTTTATCTATTGGTTAACAAGCATTGGAATCATGAACAATAGCAATTTTGGTTCCAGTTCTGCATAATGATTTATAGTATGTTGTATAGTATTTTAACTCTTTCTCTGCCATCAACAAAAAAACCTATGCCATAATTAAAAAAAAAAAAACATTTATTTCATACTAAGTACAGTTCAAATCCATTAACATTTTTATTGACATATCACATAAGACTCATTAATATAACATTATAATTAAAGTTTATTTGGAGTGTTTACTGCACAATGCACATTTCTTAATATTATGCCTAAAATGTGTTTTAATATCACTGTTAATAAGGATTGTATGATCTCTGTATAATATAGGCTAAGTCTTTAAATACAAGATATTTAAAGTGTTCCTGAAGTATACTAGGGCTGTCGCGATTTGTCGATTCTATTCGAATATTTGATTTGAAAAAAATCCTCAACTTCATTTTGCTTGCGTCGACTAACCGGCAAAATACCGGAAGTGGCGCATTTCACGGACGAGAATCCATAAAACACATTATTAGACTGTTTTCCAAGGCTACATGATATATTAAACCCGTTTAAAAATCATAATTAAGCATAACTGTGAATTCACAAACGCTACTATTTAATTAAATAATTATATGCGATGCAGTTATAGGCGTGTAGGTTACGTACGTGCATCTCACAGCGGCTCCGTTCACAGTAAATGCTGTTCCACAGGAACCGTTATCATTTACATGTGTGTGGAACGGCTCAAACTCCATCTCTGCATGTTGTTGTGAGTTTGGGTTTATTAAAACGTTCATCTGGGAACGCAAACATGCGCCATTTCATCAGATTTGTAAGGTAAATCATTTATAAATCTACCCAAACTCAGGAGAATACATTGCGGTTTCAAAATAAAAGCTCAAACCCTCACTCTGAATTTACACGATTTGATGTCCACATATTCTTTTAATTACAGTGGCTATAACATTTCTGTCCTAAAGAAATGGCCAAATATTAAAGATTAGGTGGACATTTGAATGAAATGGTGCTTGGTCAATATTAAACAAGGATTAGATCGCACAGTAATGTGTAAAAACAATCACCAGGCCGT
>NW_015536521.1:601936-603512 GCF_001515605.1 Sinocyclocheilus anshuiensis | reverse complement strand
CCCTCACTCTGAGTTTACACGTTTTGATGTCCACATATTCATTAAATTACAGTGGCTATAGCATTTCTGCCGTAAAGAAATGGCCAAATATTAAAGATTAAGTGGACACTTTAATTAAATGATGCTTGGTCAATATTAAACAAGTATTAGATCTCACAGTAATGTGTAAAAACAACCGTCAGGCCGTTGGCGCCCCCTGCAGGCCTTTGTTGTAATGCGTACTGTACATTAGCTCTATTCAACTGATCTACAATAGACATTATATTACATTATTGTATAATTATATATAGATCAGTGGCTCTATTACATTATAATACAGTATTTTAACAGTTTTGTTCAATAAAACCATATGATTTCTTTCTTTTGATACTTTATTTGAAGTAATTATTATTGCCTCATTGCTATTATATATGCATTTTTACACAAATTTATTATTAATTATAATATTTTATTATTAGTAGACAAGAACACGTGGACATGTTGTCATTCTTACACTACAATACTGAACTTTGATTTCAGTGATATGGACACTTGCTTCTTGCACTCTATGTTACACTTTACTTTTGCTTTAAAAAAGGATTTCATAGAAATTTGGATTTAATTTGGAGTTTCACTACTGAAGTCCTCTGTTCATTTCTTTCATCATGCTGGAGATGTCTGTTTAAATCTGTTGTTTACACATTTCTAAGAGTAACTTTAATACATAAAATTTGTAATAATAATAACTTTTAATAATACAATTTTAATACTTGATTCTAGTGGACTCTAAACATTGCATTTATTTAATGCGAAAACCCAACTGTTGGGGTTAATTGAAACATTTTTTTTCCCCTTTGTAGTTGCACTCACAGCTGTAATGAACAGAAGCCCAGAACATGTGGATATATTGACATTAAGAACATGCTGACTTTCTCAGACTATTATTATTATTATATTTATTATATTTAAAAATAATAACAGTTATTTTCTTTTTATTTCAGTTTTATTAGGTTTGTTTTAGGGATGCACCGATAGGATTTTTTGGGGCCGATACCGATTTTAACAAACACTTATTGGCCGATTCTGATGCCGATACCGATATTTGTCACTTCCTCTCTTATTTGAAATTTTGGCATCAAAATAGATAGTATTTTGATCATGTTTTAAATCAGCAAAGTTCAAAAACACCTGCATTAAATTATACTAGCAGTTTTATTGCTGCATCATCAAATAATTTCCAATGAACATGGATTGGATCCATTTAACATTCAGCAGGCCTACATAAATACAACAGAACAAAGATACATATTAAATAAACAGTGCTTTTTAGGTAGGTTTAACAGTTTTCAGTAGGGCTGGGCAAAAAAAACGATTTTCCGATTAATCGTTTTTTTTAAATGACGTCGATTCGATATCGATTCTCAAAAGCCACAAATCGATCTTTTCCAGTATATATTTCAGCACACATTTAAAACAAGATCTGATTAACGTGAATCTTATCATTAGTCTTCTCCACTAGATGTCACCCTTATTTACCTTGCGCGATGTTACAACAGAAAGCCTGTCATTCATTCAGCGCTTATCATGGCCATATGTG
>NW_015536521.1:601438-601909 GCF_001515605.1 Sinocyclocheilus anshuiensis | reverse complement strand
TAGTAATACTATAAATCTGCGGAAGCATTTGATATCACGCATAAGGCGCCATGATTTCCGCAATGAATGAATGGCGAATGGTGCGGCGCACTTTTTTTGTTTACTACTGTTTTCAGCTTCTGCCGTCTCACTATATGTTGATATGAACACGAATGTCATCTCCAGCTGCTCTGAGAGTCACTTCATTAGCATTTTACCGTTTCATTTGAGAAAACTACCGTCATATCACATACACAGCAGCTGCAAGTTCTTCACGGCAACCCGTCAAAATAAAAGTTTAATTTAACGTTAAACTGTCAGAATATATTACTATTTAGCAGTCTTAAGACTCAATGCTACTACTGCTAATAAATATTAATAAATCTTTATTTTTAAAGGAATAATCACATCTGTTTTCTTTTTAATTTTAACAGTAAACCTCTGTTGTGCAGCACTTTGTTTGCCAAAAAATAAAAGGGTTTAATTTTCATT
>NW_015536521.1:595759-598201 GCF_001515605.1 Sinocyclocheilus anshuiensis | reverse complement strand
TTAAATGATTCGGTTCAATCGCAATGACTCACTTCTTAACAGTGACTTGCTGCCACCTGCTGGCAGTTTTGATTTCACATTTAAAGTACCTTTTCGTTTTTAAAATAATTTTAAATATCAGTATTCAATGTTTTATGTTTACAATAACAAAATATTATTTATGCATTTGTAACTGCAGGTTAAATGCATTCATCCCATGCAGCTTCTGTGTTTCCTCTGCAATGCAAAGATGAATTTTGATACTGATATTATTTGTTTGGTAACAGCCCAAATGTCTTTTATTCTAATTGACTGAAGAAAACAAATTAGTTGTTTATTTTAAGAGATCTATCTTATCTCTTGCATATTTAGTATTGCTCTTTAATAAAGAAAAATTACTTATCCGATTACTCGATGGAATAATCTGTAGAATACTCAATTACTAAAATAATCGATAGCTACAGCCCTACTTGCAATAGTTCCACTTTAGCACAATCAAATATACTTCAGTATGTCTTTAAGTTGGACCTCAGCTCTACACAATTAAAGTGCATTAAGCACAAAATTAGTTCTTCCAATTTAGCAGACTTTAAGTACCACAAGTACAATTGCAGGGTATTTTTATTAAAGGGTTAGTTCACCCAAAAATGAAAATTCTGTCATGAACGAAGGTCGTACGGGTTTCGAACAACACGAGGGTGAGTAATTAATGACAGAGTTTTCATTTTTGGGTGAACTAACCCTTTAAGCACATAAATATGTACATGTATTTGTAGTATACTTAGCACACAATAAATGTATTTCAAATACATTTTTGTATATTTTTTTCATAGGGAAAGTTGCTCACAGACAAGTAAGCTAACATGATCACCAACATTCAGCCGCATATGAATCAAAACAGCCGTTACAGTGAAAAATATTGATGCTGTGCAAGATTTGGAGGTTTTGATGGATTCAGACTTCAACAAAAATGCAATTTTCTTTTGGTTCAAAATATTGTTTCTTTGATGGAACTTGCCCCCATTCAAATGTTGATTTAAAAAAGATGAATGAATGAAGCTAGTTGTTTTTTTTGTTTTTTAAACAAAGGCTCTGTTCTTCATTTTGATATATTTATTCACTGTTTATATATTCATACAACTAAATATTCTGGGGGACAAGATGAAAGATCTCTGAATATGATCAAAAATGAAGGTGGTGACTGGGAACTTAAAAATTATATTCTGGCAAGAAAGAGTAAGTACTGTAAGTCAGTAAGTAAATGAGTAAAGTAAATAAACAAATAAATGTGAAAATTGTAGATTTTTGAAAGGAGTGTTTACATGTTAGTGTTTGCATAATTTCTAAACTACTACAGACATTACGTGTATCTTTACATACCTGTTCTCAAATAAACTAGTCAATACAGCTATGCCAACTACTTTTTAATTCTATTCTTTTTATTCACAAAGAAAAGAAAAAAAAACAGCTCAGTCACTTGTTCAGGAGTTAAACTACACTAGCTGTGTTTTATGTTATTAAATCACTAAAATGAATTGACTCATAAGAGTAACTTTGAAAATCAGACTACACTGCTCGCATGTTTTTGTTTCACTCAAAAAAAAAAAATCAACTTGGAGTCAAACGACTTTATTTTATAACACCCAAAAACCAATCAAAGTCTATAGCTGTGAAACTTGAAGTCACAATTTAAATGCATTTTAGAATAGTTACGGAAATCGGATTGTGACTCCCTCAAAATCTAATCGTGAGGTACGATTCCCATCAAACATTACAATCCAAACTCTTTTTCCCCACAGAAAACGCACGTTTCTGAATAACAGGTGGCGGTATTTGCAGAATTTGGATTGTGCCAAATTATTACAGGGTGTTGAACAGAATAACGCAAGTAAAAAGAAAATTGAAGCAATTGAAAACAATAATGATAAAGTCCCAGTAAATAAGCAGGTGGCCGATGGGAGAGAAGACACAGGCCACACTGTAAAGACCGACTGAATGCTGCACAGTCAGAAGTAATGGCAATCCAAATGTAATCTTGAGAGTGTTATTATTCCAGCAAACTGTGTCCTCTTACGAGGATGCAGCATCTGAAGCTCTCATCACGACCTCTCCCTCTGCCTGGCTGAGCTCAAAGTGCGGATCTGAAGCAGACATGTCCAATTAAAGATACACGCGCTCCAACCTCACTGCTTCTGACGAGACAACAGGGACAAATATGACACTGAACTCATTTTTAATGTCATCTGTGGTGGTGTGTTTATGTGTCGCTTTTTCTGACAGGTTGGTTTGTCTCCGCTGCTTGTGGAGAGTGAGAGACAGAAATATCAACAGCTGATTAAGTCAAGGCCCTGCAGCAGCCGAAGCCATTTGCTTTGCAGATTAAACATGGCTATGAGAGAGAGAGAGAGAGAGAGAGAGAGAGTGAGAGAAAGAGGAGCAAGGGAAAGCAATTCTATTGGAGAT
>NW_015536521.1:581863-594731 GCF_001515605.1 Sinocyclocheilus anshuiensis | reverse complement strand
AAAGGTGGATGAGAGAGAGAGAGAGAGAGAGAGAGAGAGAGAGAGAGAGAGAGAGGACGAGAGAGAGAGAGAGAGGACGAGAGAGAGGACGAGAGAGGAGCAAGGGAAAGCATATCTATTGGAGTTAACTGTGCTATTTCCTCCTGCGTGCTGATAGAAGAGGAGACTGACCATGACAGTAATGTGCGTCAAGGGACACCAGCATTCAAAGAGCACTAAATCAACAACAATAAAACTAGCACCAATGTTTTCTGTGGGGGCAACATAACACCTGACCAAAAAACAAATATATACATTTAAAAAAAGGAATAACTTAAAACAAATTAAAAAATACTAAAACAAAATTAATTAATCAACAAACAAACAAACACACATTTTCTTGTTTGTTTAGCATGCAAGCAGAGATTGGAACAAGTATTATTAATTTTATTACCTAACACATGACTAAATAAATATAAATAAATAAAATGTAAAAATAAATAAATAAATAAATATTTCCTTGTCTGTTTAGCAGGCAAGGGGACTATTATTAATGTTATTACATAACATACACAAAATAAATAAATGTTTTCTTGTTTGTTTAGCATGCAAGGGGACTATTACAAATGTTATTGCATAACATACAATAAATAAATAAATACATACATACATAAATAAAAGTTTTCTTGTTTGTTTAGCCTGCAAGGGGACTGTTATTAATTTTATTACATAACATACACAAAATAAATAATCACACACACACACTTTCTTGTTGGTTAAGCATGCAAGCAGTCTTTGGATCAATTACCAGGGCTGTACAGTGCGACATATATGTTTATTTCCATCTGCTTTAAAGCAATACCGGTTAAACATTTAATTCACGTGCTGTTCTGCATGCGCTTTTTCTGAGCGCGTACTCAAGAAGCGCGCTCACACCGAGAGCCTGTCAAAAAGCGACTGATTACTGGACTAAGTTGTCTTTCGCGTCTGATTGGTTTAGCGTCTAATACTGTTTTTATACTTGTGCTACAACTTTTTGGCCTGTGCTACAAAACTTTCAACCTCTGTAGCACTCTGTAGTGCTATGTGAAAAAAAAGTGAACGTACAGCCCTGATTACTATTAATTTTATTACATAACACATGAGAAAATAAATATAAATAAAAAAACAAAATGTAAAAATAAATAAACAACTAAAATAAATAAATACATTATAGCATGCAAGAGGATTATTATTAATTGTATTACATAACATACAACGGACAGACAGACAGACAGACAGACAGATAGACAGAGACAGATAGACAGACAGACAGATAGATAGATAGATAGATAGATAGATAGATAGATAGATAGATAGATAGATAGATAACAGTTTAACAGTTCTTTCTAATAGGGATAGAAGTCTGTCTAAAAATCAGATTTAGACCTATTCAGATTTAGACCAGATCAGAACTATTGCTTTTATATTGTTAGTAATAGAAAGGCAAACATAATACTTTCTCGTTTACCATCAGCATTCAGCAAATATGCATTTATATCATTTAAACATATCTTTGAATGACTAATAAACATTTAATTTCACAAACCTTGCAGACTTAGTTGGATCCAGCTGTGAGATCTGATAAAGTGTGCATTTGTATCCTGCATGATCGCGTGCTTACTTCCTTTTTATTTATATATATTTTTAAATATTTCTTTATTTGTGAAAAATACTGTAATAGGATTACAGAATCAAGTAGTTGTCATCTAAATAAGTATGTTTATTTTACACATTTATCATTTTCAAATTACTTAACATTTCTTAAATATTAATTAGAATAAATAAAAATGATATATATCGGCTTTATATCAGCCATCGGCCACCCTGCTCTCTAAGACATTGGCATTGGCATCGGCTGTCAAAAAGCCAATATCAGTCGACCACTACACACAGATACACAGGCAGATAAATACATACATACATATACATAATTACAATGTAAATATATTTGTAAATAAATGCCTTTTTTGAAAGCTCTATTCAAAATCCATATGCCCCTTTTGCTTCAGACTGTAATATTTGAGGTTTAGCATGACATCTTGTTCTACAGTGTACCTAATGGCAATGCCTACACACACGCATGCAGCGCACATAATCTAGATTCATATTAAGGACATGCATATGCACAAGCTCAACGTGGAATGCATATGGACTTAATTGATTTGTGAGAGAAATAGAGCAGAAATACATTAACAGAAGTTTCCCCAGAGGAAGATGACAACAGGCTCAAAGCAGAGTCTCAATGGTCTTTAGCATGTCTTCTCCTCCCCAGCCCTATGGTGTCATTAAACCTCATCTTTAAAATATTAAAAGCACCCACAGGCCGCTTTGCTCTGCTGGATTTCACAGATAAAATCTGTCCTTAGAGGAAAAAGAGTTTTCATACAAACAGTATGTCACCATATTGAAGACGATTGCCAGCCATCTGATCAAAGGGCTCCAACAACTGTTAAAAACTCATACTGTGTGAAATAAACATAATGAACACTAAAATTAAGGGAATTTATCTCACATTGATGTTTAAAATCACAGCAGACTTGAGCATTATTCAGAAATGAATTGAAAATATCTTTTAAATTTCAATTAAATTTCTAAACTTGAACTGAATTTGAAACAAACATGATGTAAAACTATTATTCAACTGAGAATTTGAGTAGAATTAAAACATAATTCTTTTATATTAAAATGTAATTATTTCTCAGCACATTCATAGCACAAATTTTACCATAAAACATGTTACTGTATATGGCATATTTCATAGAACATCCCATTTTCATCCAGACATAATAGAAATCTGATGTTAATTAGTATTTAAAGTCTTCTATTGAAATGTATACTCAATTCAAATTAACCTTCATTTCAAGGACATCTCAATTCCCAAAATGCTCATTACCCCAAACTCTTCAAATGAAGTTCAGCATCAAGATATAAATTACTAGATTAAGGATACTTATGTAAATTTTTATTTACTTTTATTTACTACTTTAATATTTTATATTATAGTTAACTAGAAGCAGTCTGATGCTGTTGTATGTCAAAATTAAAATTCGTATTGCTGGCTGCGTTTATTGTTTCAATAGTACTAAATTACACTGAAGTACAATATAAAAATGTCTAACAAGTAGACTATTTAAAATAGCTTGGATGCCTTTTCATGTAATTCCAAATGAAAATCCTGTGTGCTGCGGCCAATTTGAAACAAATTCCAACTCATGATCTGAAATGAAGCCAATTCTTTAATTTTGAATTTTTCCCAACTCTGTATCACAGATCAACCACAGGTACTGTATCTTTAAGGAATAGTTCAACCAAAAATTAAAATGTACCCACCCTCAGTTCATAAAAACATCACAACAATCCTCAAGTAATCCACATGACTTCAAGCCCATCAATTAACATCTTGTGAAGCAAAAAGCTGTATGTCTGTCAAATCCATCATTAAGATGTTTTAACTTTCAACTATAACTTCTGGCCAAAATATGAATCCAAAACCCATAGTGAAACGTCCATCCCCTGTTGTCCTCTCACATCAAAATCCACCAACATTTTTGTTTAGTACTGTTTTGGACTGTTTTCACTTGCAAATGGTGCTTGATCTGTGAATATTTCCCTACTGATTCAGATAAGAGCTTTTTAACTGAGACCTCTTTAGTTCATGGATTATTGAGTCGCTTTTATTAGCTGTTTGGACTCTCATTCTGACGGCACCCATTCACTGTAGAGGGTCAATTGGTGTTAATATCTCAAAATCTGTTCCGATGAAGAAACAAACTCATCTACATCTTGCACGGTATGAGGGCGAGTTATTTCTTAGCAAATTTTTATTTTTGGGTGAACCATTTCTTTAATAGCTTCAAAATGTCAGTTCAAGAATTAGCCAGCCACGATATAAAATAGAAGAAAACACACAGTTTCCCATTTAAATAAATAAGTCTTTACATCTGTTTATAAGGAAAGTGTCTTCCATCAGAAATATTCATTAGCAGAAGACCAACTATGCTGAACGCTATAAATAAAAGTCCCAATCGTAAATTCACATCCCTCTCTCTCACATTTTGTCCTGCACGGTCAATAGACATTCACAATATTTGTTCCACAAGCAGCCTTGCTCAGCACCCTGGGTAAAGCCCCGTATCTCCAAAGCAATTCATCTCCTGCTGTAATGCAGCATATATAGACTTGCAAATAGGTTATCCCTTGATCTGGTCTCTTGCTGTGAAAAAAAGATAATCCCTGTCGCAGGCCACGAGCTTCTCATAAATAAAAGTTAATGAGAAAAAAAACATCATTATCGTCGCATGAGCATATTTCACAGGCAGGAGAAAAGATTCTCACAATCGCAGCCTCAAGGGAAGATCATTATCTGTCTAAAGAGAACAACCCGTGCAATTATTTTTATTCCAATGGACTGCTACCACTCGCTGTTTATCAATTTAAAACACTGGAAAACTGAAATATATACAGTTGTGCTCATAAGTTGTCATACCCACATTTAAAGGGATAGTTCACCCAAAAATGAAAATTCTGTCATTGATTACTCACCCTCATATCGTTGCAAACCCATAAGACCTTCATTCATCTTCGGAACACAGATTAAGATATTTTTGATGAAATCTGAGAGCTTTCTGACCCTGAATAGACAGTAACGCAACTGACACGTTCAAGGCCCAGAAAGGTAGTAAGGACATCATTAAAATAGTCCATGTGACATCAGTGCTTCAACCATAATGTTATGAATCTACGAGAATACTTTTTGTGTGCAAAGAAAACTAAAATAACTTTATTCAATCATTTCTTCTCTTCCGTGTCAGTCTCTGCCGCCCGTTCACAAGAGTACCACGACACACACGACTGAACCGCTGATGTCACATGGACTATTTTAACAATGTCCTTACTACCTTTCTTGGCCTTGAACGTGGTAGTTGTGTTGCTGTCAACAATTAATTTGTGTTCCGAAGATGAATGAAGGTCTTACAGTTTTGGAATGAGGGTGAGTAATTAATGACAGAATTTTCATTTTTGGGTGAACTGTCCCTTTAAATAAATAAATAAATAGGTTTCTCTCTCTGTCAATATATTTAGATATGGTAAGACTGTGTAAGATTTTACATTTTGTGCCAGTAGGAATAAAATACAAATCCTGTATTCTTAAACTAAAAACTAATAAAAAATTGATCCTATTATTATTATTATTCATCCTAAAAAATCCTATTATTTTGTATCAACAGTAAAAAAAAAAATTAAAGTCATTTAAATACATGTAATAAGTAGAACTGCATAATAAGTTTGATCATCATGCTGAAAACTAATAACTTCACCATACATCCACAAACATGTAATCTATAACAAAGAGTGAAAAATTTAAGGGGGTCTGAATACTTTCCGTACCCACTGTATGTCGATAACAACCTGGCGCCAATTCTACCACAGCAATGACGACTGAAGACTGAAAATCAATGTGCATGGTGAGGCTTTCCTATATTAGCACGGGTGTGTGTGTGTGTAAAGGAGGGGGCAGGTGCTGTGGTTTTGTCCTCTGAACCTGTCATCACTGTGGAAAGCTAAAGAGATTTCGTGCCTGGCAGCGGCGCTCTGGGGAAAAAACAAGGTTTCCAGAAGTGTCGGAGGGTAAATGGAATTTCTGATCACGGCAGACTAAACGTGGTGAACCGAGAGACAACAGAACTGCCTCAAACAAAGCTCGAGCAATCATTGCTATACCTGCTCCAAACAGCTGTGTATTACTGCATCATACTGGAAGAGTATGTGCTACCTAGACAATCAATGAACACATCAATACTTCATAATTGTTGTATGAGATACGTATGAGGCACCAAAATGAGCATTTACAAGCTGGAACCTGAAAACCAGGATGATGAGTCTCCTGGCCTGTATACTACATAATACATAATCAAGAAAAACAAGGCTGTTTTTAAAAAGCTGGTACTGTAACTTACGCTGCTACCTAACTCATTTGAGTCTCACATGCTCATCAAAGCTGTATTTGTTTGATTAAAAATACAGTAAAAACAGTAATATTATGAAATATTACAACTTAAAATAATTTATGTGATGACAAAGTTCTTGTTTTTCAGCAGTCATTATTCTAGTCTTCAATGTCACATGATACTTCACAAATCATTCTATTATGCTGATTTGCTAATCAAGAAATATGTATTATTGTTATTGATGTTGAAAACATCATACTGACCCCAAACCTTTCAATGGTAATGTACAACCAAGATGGCTGAGGAAATGATAGAAATGTTAACTAAATAATGCAGTTACATTTTAACAACAAAAAGTATTACTAAAAACTGTTCAGAGTAATATAAAGTATTATTTTACCCAATTGTGTTCTATGCATTTTTAAGCAGTATTGCTGTTAGCTTAGCAACATGCTAAAATCAAACTCTATTGAAATGAATTATATAGAGTGTGAGTCCAAAATGATATTTGTGTAGCGCATTTGTAGTTACTACCAACATATAGCATTCCAAATGGTCACTTATGACAGTTAGGATGTTCCCTTACAAGGCAGCTGCTTACATAGTCAGTTTACTAGGTTTTGAAACAGAGCACACGTCAGTAAACCAAATATATTGACAGCTTCAGTATTATGCAGAGCAACGTTAGTCACTCTTGTCTGCCTGATAAGGTGGCAGCAGTTCTCAAACAAATGTCATCTCCACCGCAGGAGCAAACATCAGTAGACTGACTCAGTTGTGCAGGAGAGATGAGAGCGGAGAGATGAAACGGGGAGATTCCAGACCCCACAGCATCCACACGGGCTTGTGTCATTAGCAGGGTCCACAGCTAAAACCAACCCGCCTTTGTGTGCGCCTGTTATATAAAGCCATTGTAGGTTGACTTGCTGAGGCTCTGGAAAAGGTTTAGAGTAAGTGGTGTAGCTTGTTTGCAGTAAAGCCTGTTGCGATTAGTACATAGTCATCTGATCACAATGATTTGATCTAATCGTGAATGGCATAGCCAGGATCTTTGTGCACTTTAAATTCCAAACGTGTATTTCGGTCACAGGCTTAAACACAGAGCAGCTCTGGAACATTTGAACTGAAACTTGTGTACGGTGGTTCAAGCCATTGTGCAACTGTGAATGCAAAGCACTCTAGCACTTATTTTCATTTTCAAATTTGCTCATGAGGAACATGAGGAACAACAACAAAAAGTATTATCAGATACACACAGAAACTCAAAGGTCTTGCTTTTATGTAAAACGCAAGTGGTTTTAATGAAATTGTCCTAAATTATGCATAAAAGAGAAGATCTAAGGCAAGAAATATGACTAATATGTAGTAATACCTAAATGTAATATAACAAAAACATTATAGTACTATAGTAAAACACACACACACACACACACACACACACACACACACACACACATATATATATATATATATATATACAGTGCTGCAATATAACAAAGAGTGAAAAATTTAAGGGGGTCTGAATACTTTCCGTACCCACTGTATATATATATATGTATATACATCGGGATGAAATCCTGGGTCCTGGGTTCCTCCTGGTGCACGACAATGCCCAGCCTAATGTGGCGAGAATATGCAGGCAGTTCCTGGTGGATGAAGGAATTGATACTATTGAATGGCTCCCACGCTTGCCTGACCTAAATCCAATAGAACACCTCTGGGACATTTTGTTTTGGTCCATCCGACGCCGCCAGGTTGCACCACAGACTGTCCAGGAGCTCAGTAAGGGTCTACGATGTACTTAAGCTTACGATGCTTTTGAGAAACGCAGCCCAGGTCCAGATCTGGGAGGAAATGCCCCAGGACAACATCCGTCATCTCATTAGGAGCATGCCCCGACATTGTCAGGCTTGCATATAAGCACGTGGGGGCCATACAATCTACTGAGTATCATTTTGAGTTGCTGCGATGAAATTTCAGCAAAATGGACTAGGCTGCTGCATAATTTTTTCACTTTGATTTTTGGGGTGTCTTTGAATTCAGCCCTTTTTACCATACTTTCATTAAAATAATTAAAATAGGAAAAATATGCAATATGAAAATAACTGAAGACAAAATGTGGCAATAGGTTTAAATCTTCTAAATCTTCCTGTCCTCTCCTCTTTCTACTACTCATATCAATGAGTAAAAAAAGAAAACAAACAAATTGGTGTCACAAAGAAAAAAAAACAATCATTGGGACCAAAACATACAACCTTTAAAAAAAGAAATAAACAGAAAAGCTATGAGGCTTTCAGTAATGTGAAATGAAAGAGGAAATAAGCATTTATCTATAGTTCCTGATTGAAGCCGGCATGTGTTGAGTGTGCTCACTGCCCACACTAACAGTAATCAATAGGCAACATAACGAACACAATGAACACGTCTGAAGTGAATCATGACTCCTTCACAGTCTCACGGTAGGTATCCACTTATTCATTAAAAAGATGAAGAAACAAATTTCACAACTTGTATGCTGTGATGATTTTAACCCTCTGGTGCACAGTGGCCACGACAGCAGCAGATAGACGCGACGAATACGTACAAAAGCACTGCGACTCACAAGACAAAAAACACGAAAACACCTTTCTGTCGGGAGAGAGAGAAGCCGCAGCGTGTGAACGCGCCGCCATCTTTTTACAATGATGATTAACAGTCAATGAAGAACAGTCAATAGCAAATACTTAAACTAATAACAAAACAGTAGCTGATTCAGAAGAGCCAGATTGTCATAGCAAAGTCAGAATTACCTCTTCTCCTAGGTTCACGAAACGGTCGTCCATAAAATGCATTGCTGTTCTGTTCTAAGTAATCTTAAAGATTCCTAAATGCATCTACTTTCGGAAGGCCAAATAAAGTGCTTTTGCTTTCACCTAGAAACACACAGCGTCTCCCTGACATGGCTGCTTCAACACTAACTGCGGTTACTGAAACCACGCCTTCTTTCTTTGCGTGAACATGTGGGCGGCATTACGCAAATAATTCCACATAGTGAGGTAGATATGTGGGGGCGTGTTAGAACGAGCCGTTTTAGGGGGGCGTGGCAGAGTCTTAACTTTGATAAAGAATATCTCTTTGGTTTTGAGACTTTAGTCTTTGCAACTTCAGGGATCTTATCTATGCACAATCAGCTTGTAACACTCCAAAGAGAAAGGAAAACTTGAAATCGCATCATATGACCCCTTTAACAGCCATTTGAGAGGGTGATGTTACATCTGCACCACCACAGATAATTATAATTGACCCAGATTAACTTCTATATATATGTCAGTATGCTATCATAAATAAACATAAATACATTCAAAATGCCTGCCAAAAGTGATGCACAAAGTGAAGAAAAAAAAATATTGCCATTATGTTTATACCAGTAGCCATTGTGTATATATCATTTCAGAGAAAAAAAAAAGGAAATTATTTTTTTTTTCAGTGAGATTTGTGAATCAAAGGGTTGCACAATAGACAAAAAAGGGCAAAAAGATCCTAGAATCTCATAAATTACTTTATACACTAAATAAATGGCCCAAAAAAGGATGATTATCAAAGCCCTACAATAAAGCGTAAAAATATTATCAATAAAAAATAAAAATAAATGTCATGCTTAAATGTCATGAAATAATGTCACATGCAAAAACATTCTAAAAATAGGCAGCTTTGTCTTCTTGCACTATATAATTTGTTGTTGTTTTGTTGATTTCGGTGTGAAGTACGACCTGAACGTTTCCTGACAGTTTCCATGCAATTGGCCGGCTTATCTCAGTGAATAAATGAGCTCTTAGCAGATCTGACACTGATTGTCACCGAGCACGCAGCCAATCAGGTGACCTTTTCAAAGATCAG
Source organism: Sinocyclocheilus anshuiensis (assembly GCF_001515605.1). Taxonomy (NCBI): domain Eukaryota; kingdom Metazoa; phylum Chordata; class Actinopteri; order Cypriniformes; family Cyprinidae; genus Sinocyclocheilus; species Sinocyclocheilus anshuiensis. Next base: position 584,886 of record NW_015536521.1, on the reverse strand, counting down.
AACGGTTGGTTACGCCTGCATTGATTAATGCCCTCTTCAGGAGGTGATCTCTCAGAGAAAAACCACAGGGTGCCCTAAACAATGTCGACCAATAACAGTGTCACTACCACCATCTGGTGCTATAGTGAATAAAAAAAGCTTCATCAGCAATCAGAGGGTTAATAATATAACAATAGAGGGGAGGAGAAGCAACAAAAAAAAAGTCCTCCAAGGTCATGTGAAAAAGAGGAATCTTTTTCCTCCAGATCCCTTGGATGGAGAAATGGTGTGGTTCATCCGAAATGGGTATGCTTTGTAGATTAGGTCTTGGACTAGCTCTGAGCCCTGACCTTGCCAGCAACTTTGGCTTGGATTTCTACACGGATGAGATTCGGGGAGGAAAGAGGCATAGAGATTTACTTGCATTAATTCACCTTAAAAAATGCAGACGGGTTTACTCGCCACAGCAACAACAGCTGCGGGTCCCGAACCTCTGTGGTGAAGGGATCTTGCATTCGTTTGTTAGTTTGCGTTTAGTATGCAGCACATGACTTTACAATCAAGGAGACCACAGTCTCAGGTAAGTAAGTGTGGAGTGGTAAAGGGATTGTCTCTTTGTGATATTCCTTACTGTGATACAATCTTGGTGTCAGAGGGGGGCAGCTGCATACTTCAAATACCCGCCAGTTAACAATCAGATTATGGTAAACAAGCATGGATGTTTGTTCCGCCGTTTTTTGCTGGTTGTTGACAAATGCGCGAATAGGAGAAGGACAGGAGATAGAGAGAGAGAGAGAGAGAGAGAGAGAGAGAGAGAGAGAGAGAGAGAGAGAGGGTGGAAGTGAGACAAAATGAGCACAAGATGAAAGAGAAATGCAGCTGTCTGCGAAATAAGCACTTGTGAAAATCATGATTCCTTCTATTCCTCTTTTGCCAGTTCTGCTGAATGCCAAGGCCACGTCAAGGACATGATATGCTCATTTAAGCTCATCGCAAAGTCATTATACATTCAGGATTACAAATTAGCTTAGTTTGGGGCCTGGGTCATTAGTGAGATTTGTGCGTGTATGTGTGCGCGTGAACGCATTTTAGTTGGCCTGAAATGAATATTCAAGGGTTCAATACAAGTTAAGGTCAATTTACAGCATTTATGGCATAATGTTGAAATTGACTCATCCCTCATTTTCTTAAAAAAAAATAAATAAATCATGGTTATGAACTACAATGAAAGTAAAAGGGGCCAATTTTTTATGATCTAAAAGCAGAAATGTGAGGCGTATCATTTTATAAAAGCACTTACATTTAATTCTTTGTTAAAAAAATGTGTGTATTATTTGAATTGTTATTTAAATAATTTTCACAGTCACTTCATGGCTTGCCATGGCAGGAAAGTTGTAAAATTGTACATAATTCACACAAAAATCATGTTAATACGTTTATATCTTGTGGCTATTCTATTGAAACAGTGAGTAATTTAATGTTTAGAAATTGGCTCCATTCATTTCCACTTTATTTCACCTCACTGCAATCTTACTTTTTTTCTTTTTAGAGAAAAGGAGGGACAAATGAAAATTAATTTCTGTAGCAATCAAGATTATGCTGTCGACTAAGCTCGTACTGAACCTAGAACATTTCTTAAAGATATATTATTGAAAATCAGCATTAGGCAGGTCAAGCTTATCGTTTCAAATGCAGACATTACTCTTGAACATGAAATCGGGTGTTAAAATCGAGTCAGCTGTTTTGCTTTGCCACTAAACTCACTATGATATATGACCACTCCCACAACCGTTCCTGTGTGCGATTGTATCCGACACACTCGTATTACACTGCTGACCTTTCAATTGCGGAAATGCACTCCAAAAATATCACACCGGTTCATATCTGTATGTAAAACGGCATCGAAGGGTCCCGCAAAGCAACGGTCTAAACACGGGCCTATCTCTGGAGGGTTCATGGGTAAATCATTCCCTTTCACAGGCTTCGGGCCGACCTGCACAGCCTCTTCAGTGGACCAGAGAGGTGATTAATCACTAGCCCCTTAATCATGCCCAAAGGTCCCGCTTTAATTAAAAACAAAGTTCTCTTTTCATTATTCCACTCCAACTGAAAGACGATAAGACCCCCTTCCCCATAACATATTACAGCCGGGGCCCCCAACTCTGTCTCTCTCTCATCAGGAGACTAAGAGACTGCAAAGAGTGATGAAGAAACATACTAAAGCCACCATCTGAGCCAAAGAGGAAGCCACAGAGATTTAGACCTGTGGGACAATAAATTGTAAAAACAGACAATATAACCACAAAGGGTCATTCCGCGTCAAATCAACCAAATTTCAGAAGCTTCCCGGGTACAAATTTTGATTTTGCTAATATATTTTTTTCTAAAGAATGATAAACATGTATAGTGATGAAAGCCAAAATATTAAATGTCATGGATGTGTATTTACGGAGTAATCCACTATTTTGTAGAGGTGGGTCAAAATAGCCATTTTCACCTGAGATTCATAGCCAAATTACAGGGGTGTAAATAATGACTTTAGAAAGATGGCAGCCTCATAATGTTATTTTTACAGAGAGATTGGTAGGTCTGTTTGTAAAATCTGTTGACTTTAGTGATATTTGTTGCATTATGTGCCAATGGTGATCATTCAAAATGGGGAAAGAGCACTTTTCAAGTTATTCTCCAAAGTTTGCATGCCTGTAACTCAAGAAGTATTGAAGGGGTCATATGACGTAGCTAAAAATAACATTATTTTGTGTATTTGGTGTTCAACACAGAAGCTGCATCTGAAGTGGCATTTAGATGTGTTTACACACTGTTTAATGCAAGACATGAATGCATTCAACCTGCAATTACAAATGCATAAATAATGTTTTGATATATTAAACATAAAACGCTGAATACTGATATTTGAAAGATTTAAAACGACAAAAATCTATATAAAAAAAGAAAAAGCCGAAATTTTAAATTAAAACCACCAGCAGGTGGCAGCAAATCACTGTTAATAAGTGAGTCATTGCGATTGAACCGAATCATTTAAA
>NW_015536521.1:577750-581512 GCF_001515605.1 Sinocyclocheilus anshuiensis | reverse complement strand
CGCGTAAACATAAAACCATGTCTGCATTTGTGATCAGAGAAACGACAAACAACAAGCGCTACTCTACACTGCTCAAAACTCGCGTTTGAATCATCAGTGGCAAATTCTTTAAATATGAAAACGTATTTACAGGCTGCGAGTCAGCATTATTTGTCAGAACATCGGCATTGTAGGCTACTCTCCCAGGAAACAGTCCTCATCCTCCGTAAAATGCGCTGCACACATCTGAAATTTTGGTTTGAACTGTTCTGGAACAGTGTTGTAAATGCAACTTAACCACTGATTTCTAGTTGTGTCCTCTTTTGGAAGACCAAACAAAGTAGTTTCGCTTTCACAACAAAACACAGTGTCTCCACGACATGGCGGCGGCGGCAGAAACAATACTACAGCGAGAATCAAAGTTACGCCTTCTTTCTTTGCGTGAACATTTGGGCAGTGTTATGCAAATCTTCCCACATCGTGACGTAGACATGTGGGGGCGAGTTTAAACGAGGCGTTTTAGGAGGGCGTGGACGAGTCTTAACTTTTATAAAGAATATCTCTTTGGGTTTGAGACTTTAGTCTTTGCAACTTTTGGGATCTTATCTATTCACAAACAGCTTGTAACACTCCAAAGAGAAAGGAAAACTTGAAATCGCATCATATGACCCCTTTAAAGATATCTGAATTCCCTTTTAGATATTGGGTATTAACAAACTTTCCTTTGGGCATCTTCATTTGTAGGGCCCTGTCTGGTTCAGTTCCAGAGATACTGGAATTTCAATATGGCTGCAGGAGTAAAACTAAATCATTAAATTGTACACATTTTCAGTGATCAAAAACCAAATGTGGGTCACTTTGCATAAATATGATACTACTTTTCTTTTAAAGAGGAATGTCTGAACAACAAATAATGTTGAAACTAGAGTTATATCTTGTTTCTTTCTGTCAAAACAACTGCATTGAACTTACCTGGCTGAGTGCCATAAATATTATTTTTCCAAAGTTTGCGTGCCTATAACTCAAGAAGTATTAAAGATATTGCAATATGATTTTAGATTCTAGTTCTTAATAAATGTTTATTTTGACATTCCTCTTGAAAAGAAAATAAGCATCATATTCATGCAAAGTGACCCGCATTTGGTTTTTGACCACTGAATATGCGCACAATTTAATGATTTACTCCTGGATTTTTTTACACCCCTGTAACTTGGCTCTGAATTTCAGGTGAAAATTGCCATTTTGTCCCCCGCTACAAAATAGTTGATTACTCAGTAAATATACATCCATGACATTTAATAGTTTGGCTTTCATCACTATACATGTTTATCTTTCTTTAGAAAAAATATTAGCAAAAATCAAAAATTTGAGACAGGGACCTCCGGCTGAGTTGACACTAGGTTCCCTGAATTATCGTAATTGATATCGTTATCGTAATAAATACCAGAAATATCGTGATATATTTTTAAGCCCATATCGCCCATCCCTAGTTGACACAGAATGACCCTGAAGTCTATTACAGAAAACACCTGCTTATTTAGTTGTGTGTTATAAGTACTCATTTCTTTTGTGCAGGTTATAAGCATTTCTTATATAAGCTGTGCATTCAAAACAAGCTGAGAACTGTGTTTCAGAAATGACCTGTCTCTAAGCTCCGCCCCTCTTGGCTACTGTTGCTAACTCAGACAAGCATGATTTTCAGTACATTGTGCTGACAAAGAGGTAAAATTGATTGAATATTACTGTTACAAATAAGAATCATGGTCCGGTTGCATGTAAACCCTTAAGTGGTTTGACATTAGGGTCTCCCTAAGGGGGGAAAAATCCCTGAGGCAAGGGCTTTCTTTAAGAGTGTTGCAACAAACGTCTGTTTATACATCTTAGATAGTCTGTGTGGCAAAACATGGCAATAGAGACCCGGTTGCTTTAGTTATAAAATCACCCACAACAAACAACATAACAGACCAATGACTTTTTAAAGAGGTTTCATCTTTACTACAAAAACAGCTAAACTACAAAATTTGTTATGGAGATTATTATTAAAGAGGTCTAGGCAAACGACATCCTGTGGGCTAACCAGCTTTACAGAATTGGAAACAAGAAAATTTAAACCAACCCACACCAAGGATAAAAAAGCCATTCTTTTATTAGAAGGAAAAAGAAGAAAACATCTAAGACTGCCACTATAATCCATCAGTCACTCTTGCGCATGAGACGAAAGCCTTGCATGAGATAATTAGCCTAATTAACTCAAGCTCACAGTGGACGTGATAAAATATATATGAAAACATAGTTGTTGATTTAATTTTTTTATTTGTATAGCATTGTTCTCATTGTTTCAAAGAATTACTTTCACTATTTAGAATACCTTATTTTGATCAGTAAAATGAACCTGTGCTTGAATTCAGCAGATGACTTAAGGGAGCTTTTATTTATTATGTTTATGGTAAAATGGTCACATACTGTGGGACTTTGTTGCAATGCATAACACATTTTAAAGGAACACTTGAGTGATTAAGGGGAAATACTTAATGATAACTTTAGAATACTTCAAGTGGAGCCTTAGGCTTTTTCTAGCATGAACTTACACTGAAAAAAATGACTCATTGAATTTACAATTTTTTTTAAGGTAAGTGGTTGCAATCAATTTATTTTAGCTACATTTAAATAAACAAATTTAGTTGACTAACTTTCAACTTAAAAAAAAAAATGTAGCTAAAATAAATTGTTTGCAACCACTTACCTTAAAAAATTTATAATTTTTTTCAGTGTAGGGTTTTCTTAACTTAAGGGCATTGTTGCAACAGCAACGGATAACATTAATTTAAGTGAACGATAAGTACACTATTAACACTTTAGTTACTATTCACACTTAACTTACCTACTGATTAATGTGTAATGACATTAAGCTAGTAATGTTAACAATGGAGCAAACTGACATGTCTGTGATTCCCTTTCATGGGAACGTCGAACTGCGTCCTCTAGGGGTCGCTATGGGGAACGCCACGTTGTGACCCGTGTCTGAAGCATACATTGAAAAAACACCAACTGTCTCGTTCCCTACTCAGGGAACCATGGTTACATAAGTAACCTGAGACGTTAGTTACAATAAAAAAAAAAATTCAAAACAAAAAAGCAACAAAATTGTTCTCCTTATATTGACATTTCTGTTGAAAATCTCAATATAATTTATAAAAAATGTAATTATCACTATTCATAATAATAATCAAAAATACAGTAAATTCAATAATATTGTGAAATATTATTACAATTTAAAAAAAGTTTTTCTGGTTCCAGTCTTCAGTGTCACATGATCTTTCAGAAATTATTCTAACATGCTGATTTGCTCAAGAAACATTTCTGGGTTACACTTTACTTGAAGGGGTGTGCATAAGACTGACACGACACCTTCATAATCATGACAAGACACCTACATAATCATGACATGACACATGTCATGAATATGAAGGTTTTTTATGCATGTTTATGACAACTGTCATTAAGTGTCATTCGCTCAGTTATGTACTTTTTAATGCAAAAAATGACATTGTTTGAGATGTCTTTGTTATGGGCTATGGTTAGGGGTAAGGGTAGGGTTAGGTTAGGGTTAGGTCAAATAATGTCATATTTGCATTAAAAATGACATAACTGAGCAAATGACACTTAATGACAGTTGTCATAAACATGCATAAAAAACCTTCATATTCATGACATGTGTCATGTCATGATTATGTAGGTGTCATGTCAGTCTTATGCACACCCCTTCAAGTAAAGTGTTACCAA
>NW_015536521.1:566121-575415 GCF_001515605.1 Sinocyclocheilus anshuiensis | reverse complement strand
AGGTTTTTTATGCATGTTTATGACAACTGTCATTAAGTGTCATTCGCTCAGTTATGTACTTTTTAATGCAAAAAATGACATTGTTTGAGATGTCTTTGTTATGGGCTATGGTTAGGGGTAAGGGTAGGGTTAGGTTAGGGTTAGGTCAAATAATGTCATATTTGCATTAAAAATGACATAACTGAGCAAATGACACTTAATGACAGTTGTCATAAACATGCATAAAAAACCTTCATATTCATGACATGTGTCATGTCATGATTATGAAGGTGCCATGTCAGTCTTATGCACACCCCTTCAAGTAAAGTGTTACCCATTTCGGTCATTACTAATTCAACATATTAATGTTGAAATCATCTTCAAAGTATAACTGCTAAAAACAGTTGTGCTGATCAATATTTTTGTGGAAAATATAGGCCTAATTTTTTTCAGGATTCTTTGATGAACAGAAAATATAAAAGAACAGCAATCATTTGAAATTTAAATCTTTTGTAACATTGTAAAAGTCTTTACCGCTTGTAAATTCATTTATTATTATTATTATTATTATTATTATTAATTACCAAGTACCATTTTATAAAAGCATTAAGGAACTTGTATTAGAACATACTCAACATATTCGAAAATTCAAATGCAGCTGATCAGAGTGCTGAACTTCAGGGTTTAATAACATAGCTGGCGCCGACAGCCTAGAGTAGAGTGTGTGCGCTTTGCTGTGGCTAATGGCTAATGCATCCCTTGGAAATGTCTGTCAAATCACTGAAAATATTATTTTATAAAGCAGCTCGTCTTTCATCTTGAGTCACCTGGCGGGGAGGATACGGTGAGTTCAGATGTATGATACAGTTCTCTAATTAAACGGAAGCCGTGTGTAGGAATATATCTGAGCTCCCGAAATACAGCGTGATGAAATTCACTGGAATATTTGGCTGGGATGGTAAATGTGGTTATTTCAGCATGGATAGGCACAGATGTGAAGATGTCAATCACCTCAAACACGTCTTTTTTTGTGCTATTGTCTAAAGGGTAACGTGTGTAAAAGTGTTCAAATTTATAAAAGCTTTCACAGCACTTCAAAGCTCCCTGACCACTCTAGCTGTCTGTTCCTATGTAATAGACAGATAAAGGCAATTACAATTCAATTCGTGTGAGCCACCAAGTGGTCCCCGTTTTCCACAAAAGCCAGCTGCAGCTTAAAAGAAAATACAAAAGTGAGTCCAAATGTTAATGGTGAGCCACGTGTTTCTTACTGGCTCAAATCAAAATTGCTTGTGAAACTTGCTCGTATCTTGAACGGATACACGCTGAACGCCACATCTAGGCCCTTGCGACTAAGAGAGAATGTGCATATCAAAAAGCTTTCAGCAACCATGTGCTCTCTCAGGGGATGAGGGTTGAGAATGTATTATGAAAATTGAGAGGAATAAGAAAAGGTTTCTTACCTGATTCTGGATCACCTGTGGAAAGAAAAAGTCAAAAGTACAAAGTCAGAGGCACCGTTCCAGAACGTGGTTAAAAGATTACAGATGCATAAAACAGAAGCTCTGCTCATTCTTTTATCTAGTCACATTCTTGGTCCTTACAGAAAGTAAATCGCTAATATCTCAAGACAATCGAGACTTTTTGAACTGGCTTGCATACTGATTTGCATGAGAATATGAATAACGGCATCTTAAAACAAGCTGGCACTGTTATGGGGAGAGCACAAAGGGAAAAAAAATGGGTTGAGTTAAAAACAAAGAAATTAAATCGTAATGGATTATGACGTCCTATTCATCACACCAAAAACACATACTCTTACAGTATATAACAGTATAAATAGTTTTTCCCAATGACAGAATACCTACAGTGTAAAGTTCTTTTAGTGAACACTGAAACATCACTAATTTACATAGCACATTACTCACATTGAAAGAATTCATTTTGCTCTGTTTGCAAACTATGAATACAAAAGCACTGTACTTCCACTGGCAGCCAAAAGCGGCTGCAATTCTGAGGAAACCAGATGAATTTGTGCTAGTAGTGAGGGAGTGTGCAGGCGGCTCCCTGAGTAAAAAAAATTTGATCTGTTTTATGTCTTAATCAAACACTTCAAATGTATAAGCAATATTTTATAAATTCAGAGGAAAAGTAGGTCCGCCTAAAATAATTATGTCTCCTCTAAGTGCTCTGTGCACATAAATGATATCAACCAGAACATCAAAAGAATTTGGCCAAAAGGAGAATTACAGAACAAACATATAAAACCGTGAGTTTCTGTGTTTTCTCTACAGGTGTGGTTTTGTATGTTGGTTTCAAATCTCAAAAGGTTGTCTTCAAAATCTATTCAAACTAAAATCCCTATATCATAATATTTTTGTAATGGCTATTTGGGCAACAAATGAACACAGTACAACCACATTGACATTCAAATGAGGGTAGACTAAATAATGATGGTAGATTTTGGCTGAAAGATTGACAGGGTCAAAAACAAGTGTGTCAGGTCAGGACCGGCTTGTCACATGAGTTTTATATGTTCTGTTATACATTCAAATACAGTTTCTAGTTTGCCAAAACAATAGTTGATAACACTACTTATATACACCTTTTTATAATGCATTATAATGCATTATAAAAGTAGTTTTAATGCATTAATCATGCCTTGTAATGCATGAGCTAATTGTATGATCTCATGAATAACTGTAACCACAGTTATAATACATTATACTTATCTATTCATTGCTACACCTATTTTAATGCATTTTAACTTTGGTTATAATTAATTTAGTATATATAACGTGTTTTTTGTATATTAGTGTACAATTTTGTATGCTTCATGAATAGTTCTGTGATTCATGATTGTATTTTATCTTTCGAAATAAAATTACCTTTTCAAATCATTATCAATAAATAGCACTAAAGTCATATTATGTTACAAAATGCCCAGCTATGCGAGTTACATGAACTAGAATAAAAATATGTGACAGCCCCCATTTCTCATACAAATGAGAAAAAATCTGATGGTAAGGAACTGACTTAACTTTTGCAAATATAATTTTTTAAAATAAAATAAAACAAAATAAAATAAAATAATATAAAATATAAAAAATAAAATAAAAAATATAATAAAATAAAATAGAATAATAAAATAAAATAAAATAAAATAAAATAAAATATCCGTTTGTGTTTCACGACTACAGCATATCAGTGACTACAGCAGTTATTTCAGCAGGTCAGATGCCCTGTGGTTTACACGGTCTCTTAGATTATATACCTCTACAGTAAATGATTCTTAAGGCCTGGAAAAAATAATCTTTAGCACTGCTCATTTCATGTTCCTGTTACTAAACTAAAGGGGAACTCACGGCAGAGACAGTGACAGTAACATACTGTATCAAGACTCCAAAACACCAAGATCAATGCAAATATACATTAAATAGCCTTTGAATAATGTGTTAAAGCTGTCTCAGTAAAAGCTACGAGCTGTTGTTAACGAATGTAATTACAAACATGCTTTTAGTAAATGTCACATTTTCCCTACTCCATATGAGCGTCTGCCTCAGCTGGAGTCATGGGAAATGATGAATGTACTCACTCTCTAAGTCCAGCTGGCAACAACAGGCAAAGTGCTGCCAAGATTAGCCATCGTAAAGAGAGCAGTCTTGTTGTTAAACAAGTACATTTGCCACCTGAAGCAGACATTTATCATTTAACGATTTGTCGGACTCGGTAGTCTGTCTTTACAAATATTATGGTTAGAAAAGTGTGATGATAATATATAAGCAATACAAAATATATATGAAATAATATACAGTCAGGGATAACATGCTGCCGGACGGCTTTAAAATAAATAAATAAATAAATAGTTAGAAAATTAATAATAATAATAATAATAAAAAGTTATTGTCCCCTTCTGAATTCTTGGAAGTTTGTGTACGAAATAAAGTAAACACAGAGAGATTCTGGTGGTAAAATGGACAGAAATTGTGCCCTTTTTATTTCTTTGGTGTTCAAAGTTTCAATTATGTGATCTTCAGGTGTGAAGAAAGTATTTTTCAAATGTCACTAGGATGAAACAGTTCTGCAAGGAAGAGTGGGTCGCAAAAATCCTCTGCAGCAGTGTGAACGCTTAAAAATAACTGCAGGAACTGTTGCAGTTATTGCTGCTAATAGGAGTGTAACTAGTCACTGACTCTAAAGGGGCGATCTCTTTTTCCCACCGGGACACTGGTTGTTCCATAACTTTAATGAAAACATGAAATATATATCAAATTTTTTTATGCTTTATGTTTTTGGTTGAAAATATGATGACATTTAATGTAAAACTATGCAAATAAACAGAAAATATGTCAATGGACAAACATGTAAGGGCTTTTCACATGTGAAATAGTTAACCCTGGGTCATTCTACACCCTGGGTAAAGGGAATCCTGGTTTATCTTCATGTTTCACACTGCTTACAATCTACCCCGGGGTTAACAATTAATCCTGGGTATTCGTAAACTGACGTTTCACACTTTACATTTCTAAATCCCCGGTTAACGTTCTTATTTGCAGCATCAGTGTCATTGATTGGACAAATGCAGCATGTGACCCGTTTACATATGGCTCTAGCACTGCGCATTCTCATGTTATATACTGCAGACTGTACTATCGATTTTTTCCTGAACTGACTTTTCAGTGAACTATAAAGGTGAAAATAAAACTTTTTCTCTCAAATTCACACATTTTCAGTCACCATTTTATATTTTCCTCTCAAACTCTAAAACAACTGTTTATACCCCACTGTTTCCGTGACTGTCCAAAGCATGTGAATATGAAGCACGCAATTAGGTGTCTGTTGCTAATAATCTAATTGTAACATCCTAGCATCGTATTCTAACAAAGAGGTGCTAACCCCGCTACTAAATTACTAGTGTGAAGCATACTCTTTCATACTAAAACATACTTTTACATACTGTGCTTCTAGTTAAAAGCAAGGTTTAGAACAACGATAAGCTGGGGTTAAAGTCATGGTACTCTCGTGAACATGCATCAAAGACTGACACGGAAGAGAAGAAATCATTGAATAAAGTCATTATTTTTGGTTTCTTTGTGCACAAAAAGTATTCTCCTAGCTTCATAAAATTAAGGTTGAACCGCTGATGTCACTTGGACTATTTTAACGAAGTCTTTACTAATTTTATGGGCCTTGAACGTGTCAGTTGCGTCACTGTTTATGCAGGGTCAGAAAGCTGAATGAAGGAATGAAGGTCTTACAGGTTTGGAATGACATGAGGGTGAGTATTTAATGACAGAATTTTCATGTTTGGTTGAACTATTCCTTTCAGCGCCCTGTGCAGTGTGCCCATACAAACTCTTTCTAGGTTACTTTTAATCGCAATCACAAAGTTTAATTGCAACATATAATCATTGCAGTTAATTTATGTGATCTTCAGGTGTGAAGAAAGTATTTTTCAAATGTCACTAGGATGAAACAGTTCTGCAAGGAAGAGTGGGTCGCAAAAATCCTCTGCAGCAGTGTGAACGCTTAAAAATAACTGCAGGAACTGTTGCAGTTATTGCTGCTAATAGGAGTGTAACTAGTCACTGACTCTAAAGGGGCGATCTCTTTTTCCCACCGGGACACTGGTTGTTCCATAACTTTAATGAAAACATGAAATATATATCAAATTTTTTTATGCTTTATGTTTTTGGTTGAAAATATGATGACATTTAATGTAAAACTATGCAAATAAACAGAAAATATGTCAATGGACAAACATGTAAGGGCTTTTCACATGTGAAATAGTTAACCCTGGGTCATTCTACACCCTGGGTAAAGGGAATCCTGGTTTATCTTCATGTTTCACACTGCTTACAATCTACCCCGGGGTTAACAATTAATCCTGGGTATTCGTAAACTGACGTTTCACACTTTACATTTCTAAATCCCCGGTTAACGTTCTTATTTGCAGCATCAGTGTCATTGATTGGACAAATGCAGCATGTGACCCGTTTACATATGGCTCTAGCACTGCGCATTCTCATGTTATATACTGCAGACTGTACTATCGATTTTTTCCTGAACTGACTTTTCAGTGAACTATAAAGGTGAAAATAAAACTTTTTCTCTCAAATTCACACATTTTCAGTCACCATTTTATATTTTCCTCTCAAACTCTAAAACAACTGTTTATACCCCACTGTTTCCGTGACTGTCCAAAGCATGTGAATATGAAGCACGCAATTAGGTGTCTGTTGCTAATAATCTAATTGTAACATCCTAGCATCGTATTCTAACAAAGAGGTGCTAACCCCGCTACTAAATTACTAGTGTGAAGCATACTCTTTCATACTAAAACATACTTTTACATACTGTGCTTCTAGTTAAAAGCAAGGTTTAGAACAACGATAAGCTGGGGTTAAAGTCATGGTACTCTCGTGAACATGCATCAAAGACTGACACGGAAGAGAAGAAATCATTGAATAAAGTCATTATTTTTGGTTTCTTTGTGCACAAAAAGTATTCTCCTAGCTTCATAAAATTAAGGTTGAACCGCTGATGTCACTTGGACTATTTTAACGAAGTCTTTACTAATTTTATGGGCCTTGAACGTGTCAGTTGCGTCACTGTTTATGCAGGGTCAGAAAGCTGAATGAAGGAATGAAGGTCTTACAGGTTTGGAATGACATGAGGGTGAGTATTTAATGACAGAATTTTCATGTTTGGTTGAACTATTCCTTTCAGCGCCCTGTGCAGTGTGCCCATACAAACTCTTTCTAGGTTACTTTTAATCGCAATCACAAAGTTTAATTGCAACATATAATCATTGCAGTTAATAGTGTTCACCGTCTGTTTGATTACGTGTAATTTGTAACTAACTGCATGATTCTTACTGTACATTTCTGCCATAGTCACCACTAATAACCTACTCCTAAATATAATATAGAAACTTAAAATTGTCTGTAAAGCTGCCTTGCAACGATTGGTATCTTGAAAAGCGCTATTCAAATAAACTTGAATTGAATTGAATTTTCAAATAAATTTTCAAGTCCTTTGTTCTTTCTTTCACTGAAGCACAAGATGCTCTTTAGATCATTCTCAAATCATGCTGAACATCATGATCATCAGGTTTTACATAAACTCCTGGAGTTCATGCAGTTTGAGTCCTGCTGTCTTTATAGCAAAAGGGGGCATACTAAATAAATTAAGACTCATGTTAATATTTTACTTCAGCTTTCACTCCAAATTTAATTCTGCTAATATAATTTGTAATGATATAAAACATAATTTTCACTAGTGGTCTTGAATGTCTGTTCAGTATACAGTTATGTATATATTAAGATATACATCTCTTCTGCTATGGTAGAAGCAAAACATACTTTTATCTTTTCAGAAGAATGGAAGCTATCTGAAAACTTTTAACAGACATTTTTGTCAACGTCGACAACAGAAAGCTAACGAAAAAAGCAAAAGAAGAGCTAAAGCCTAACCACTAGCTGACAAATGTGTTTATTTTCAAATAAAAGCACTCCACACTGCTGTCTGTCATGAGGGTGGGCGCAAGTCTCTAGCTGAAGGTGACACTTTGCTGTGCTGAATTAGAAATATTTTGATTGAAGAGATGGGAACTCAACATAAAGTATCTGGAGTTGAATCAAGGCACCATTACAGTGCAATGAATTCAGGCAAAGTAAACATCATTGGGACGTTGTTGCAACCATGAAACATTACTGTTTACCAAAACATTTTCTTTCCAATTAGCAGCTTGCGCTCATTACTCTAGTTTTGGACGAATAGGCACATTGAATAAGGTCACGGCAGTATCGTGCAGGGAAGTTTCACAAGTGATGAAAGAAAAACTGAAAAAAACACTTTCCATCTGTTCATGTTACTGTTGTATAGACCTTTGATAGTGCTAGAGCCCCCCATCCCTGCTCTCAAGACAAATTACTTGTTATTTGAGGACATCAATCTTTTCATTTATCAAAACGTATTAGTACATAATTCATTCCAGGAAAAATAATGCTGTGTTGCATGTATCTCATACCAAACATTATTAAGGGGAGACAAGAAACTGTTTTCTTAGTCTGATATTGTCTCAAATTGATATTGTGAAAAAGAAAGACTTAATAAAATAAAAAAAAAATAAAAAAAAAAGTAACTGGCAATTCTACGCAAGTTGTCCAAAATGTAAGTTATACTCAATATTAACTTAGAATATCAGCAAGGCTGAATCACAGTCGTACTGATATATGTAACAACAGCACAACTGTGATGTTCCTTAAAGGGATAGTTCACCCAAAAATGAAAATTCTGTCATTAATTACTTACCCTCATGTCGTTCCAAACTGCAAGACCTTCGTTCATCTTCGGAACACAAATTAAGATATTTTTTGTGAAATCCAAGAGCTTTCTGACCCTGCAGAGACAGCAACGCAACTACCATGTTCAAGGCCCAGAAAGGTAATAAGGACATTGTTAAAATAGTCCATGTGACATCAGGGGTTCAACTGTAATTTTATGAAGCTCCAAAAATACTTTTTGTGTGCAAAGAAAACAACTAAGAGAAATTAAATATTGAGAGATGAACGCTCCACGTCAGAACGCCGGCTCCTGTGTCAGCAGCACCACACGCGTCGTGGTCCTCTTGTCAATGAGTGGCAGAGACTGACACAGAAGTAGGGTTGGGTACCGAACTTGGTACTTGTAAGGGTACCGACCGAATTGCGTCGGTACTACCGAGTACCGATTTACGCTAAATCAATCGGTGCAAAATCTGAGAACGCATCTGAGCGCATACGCTACAGAGAGAGAAAGAGAGACTCTGTGACGTGATCTCACCCCTGCAACTCGTTCAAACAACACACAGGGCAAGCCGAAATGTTCTGAAGTGTGGTTACATTTCTAGGGTCATATGGTTTCTGCGAAAACGCGGACGGGATCGTGGAGTCCATTCATAAAAACGCGCAGAATGCCACGAAATTTTCAATTTTGGAGGAATAAATCAAAAGTAGCCACTACCACTTAATTCGAATCGCGATATGAACTAATGTCTGTGAATATTAAAATGCAAAAAGACGGTTTAAATATGAATCCTGCATGTTCCGCTTGCCTCTGTATGTATGAATGGCGGAAACGCGGTTTTGTTTACCACACGAATACTGAAGCACGCGTGACGCTCGCGGTGATTTTCTGCCTCTGCGTCTCACTATATGACAAGAACTTAATCTCCAGAGCTCCAGAGGGAGAAGAAAGAAAGAAAAAGTTTGTAGGGCCCTATTGTTCAAAATGTTGAAATTGAGACTTTTGGTCTTATTTTTTCACTGAAAT
>NW_015536521.1:558993-565477 GCF_001515605.1 Sinocyclocheilus anshuiensis | reverse complement strand
TAAGGGTACCGACCGAATTGCGTCGGTACTACCGAGTACCGATTTACGCTAAATCAATCGGTGCAAAATCTGAGAACGCATCTGAGCGCATACGCTACAGAGAGAGAAAGAGAGACTCTGTGACGTGATCTCACCCCTGCAACTCGTTCAAACAACACACAGGGCAAGCCGAAATGTTCTGAAGTGTGGTTACATTTCTAGGGTCATATGGTTTCTGCGAAAACGCGGACGGGATCGTGGAGTCCATTCATAAAAACGCGCAGAATGCCACGAAATTTTCAATTTTGGAGGAATAAATCAAAAGTAGCCACTACCACTTAATTCGAATCGCGATATGAACTAGTGTCTGTGAATATTAAAATGCAAAAAGACGGTTTAAATATGAATCCTGCATGTTCCGCTTGCCTCTGTATGTATGAATGGCGGAAACGCGGTTTTGTTTACCACACGAATACTGAAGCACGCGTGACGCTCGCGGTGATTTTCTGCCTCTGCGTCTCACTATATGACAGCATGAACACAAGAACTTAATCTCCAGAGCTCCAGAGGGAGAAGAAAGAAAGAAAAAGTTTGTAGGGCCCTATTGTTCAAAATGTTGAAATTGAGACTTTTGGACTTATTTTTTCACTGAAATAAATGTTTTTGTAATTACACAGAGAGTAAAGTACCGAAAAAAGGTACCGTTGGGTACCGGCACCAAAATTCAGGTACCGATTCCGGTACCGTACCGGTTCAAATGTGAACGGTACCCAACCCTACACAGAACACAAGAAATTGTTGAATAATGTCATTATTTTTGTTTTCTTTGTGCACAAAAAGTATTCTCATAGCTTCATCAAATTACTTCCTTACTACCTTTCTGCCTTAAACGTGGTTGTTTCGTTGCTGTCTATGCAGGGTCAGAAAGCTCTCGGATTTCATCAAAAATATCTTCATTTGTGTTCCGAAGATGGTCTTACGGGTTTAAAACGACATGAGATAAACAGCTAGAGTACTTCCAAATGTTTGTGTGTGAGCAAAACATACTGTATCAGGACCGACATCCAAATTCCCTCCTGTTTTGTAGTCAATATGAGACCCCAGCAAATGTGACAAAAAAAGTCCCTTTTTTCTCCACCTGATCAATCTCTTAGCGTTTGATCTGCGAGCACAGCCAGAGGCCGAGCTGAGAAAAATAAGCCCATATCCCTTCAGCAGCAGTCCAGGCTGCATTAGTTTCTCTGTGTAGAACGGCAGCTCAAAAGACAAAGGCTGGAAGCAAAGACGCGTGCTGGGTCATCTGCTACTCTCATTCTTAACTTCTGATTTATGGGCTTATCATTTTTTTCCTTGCTTTAAATGGTTAAAGGTGCAACGTAAATAAAGTCTGCTGAAGACTACTGTCCTGCATCCTTGCTAGTAATTAAGGTCACTCATTAGTACCTAATAATTAACAAGCTGGGTCGAATTCCCCCCACCCACACTGTAATTAAAAGTCTCTATTACACTTCAGAGCCCACAGGGGCAGAGTCTTCTTTCTCTGCTGTCTCTTGTCTTGACCTCAGCTGACTCTGGGGACAAGGAAACCATATAATCCTTTGGAAAAAAAGAAAAGCTGTACAGTACGTCTGAATAATATAAAGGACCTGACTGACTTGATGTCAAATTACTCCAGGTGGGCAGACAGCATGCTTTTGAGAGAAGCTCAAACTGCCATTCAACGGTTCTGTTCAAAAACATATTAAACTGCTTATGTACTGTAGGCAGCATTTTAAGGCATCATTGGCACAGTGCTCCAAAAGGTAGGCAGCATAATGATTCTGATGTCATATACTAAGGGAGAATAGCATGTAGCCTTCTCAAAGCAAGCTGGGATTTCTTATATTTAAATATATAAATTAAACATTTAAATTAAAATTTGTGTGCACCAAGGCTTTTTTTTTTTTTTTTTCTTATTAGAGTAGCTTGTCAGTAGCTTAGCAACAAGCTAACACCAAACTCTACTGGAATCAATTGTGAGTCATGTCTCCAGAGTGCCATTTGTGTGGCATGCTGAGTTGCTGCCTGCGCGGAGAGTTCCAAGTCAGTCACTTATGAGGATCCCTTATGGTTAGGATGCTGCCTTGGAAGGCAGCTGTTTATGTAGGCATTAGGCAGCGAGGCAGCTCGCTAGGTTTTGGAAGAGGGCCAATTTAATCCTTAAAAATCAGGAGAATAAACAAACCTGATGCATTACAGCATGTTAGTGTTTGTTTGCAGTCTCCAGATTACAAAATCAAATACTGAAAATAATCATAACCGACTTGACTGGAAAGCTAGAAAAAAAATATTATTTTTAAATTATTATAAATTAATGTTTTTTATATTATAAATTAATGTAGTTTAAGCTTTGAAATTATACCATACTGGCATGGAAATAAAGTTGTGAAATACCACATAGATCTGAAATATATTTTTCTTTCTACAATTTATATATACTGTTCAAATCTTTGGAGTCAGTAATATGTTGTTGTTGTTGTTTTTTAATTAAGTCTCTTATGCTCACCAAGGCTGCATTTATTTTATCAAAAATACAGTAAAATGGTAATATTGTGAAAAAATTTTACACTTTTTCTAATTACAAGTTTTCTATTTTAATATATTTTGTGATGGCAAATCCAAATGTTTGAGTCTTCAGTGTCACATGATCCTTCAGAAATTTGGTGCTCAAAGAAACATTTCTGATTATTACCACAGCTAAAAACGGTTGAGATGCTTAGTTTTTTTTTTTTCTCTCTCTCTCTCTTCTCAGGATTCTTTGGTGAATAGAAAGTTGTAACATTATACATGTCTTTGCAGTAATTTTTCATCCATTTAATGCATCCTTGCTTAATAAAGCTATAATTTCTTTCTTTAAAAAATATTTTAATGACTTTTGATCAAATGATTGATAGATTTTATACTTTCTTCATATACGTGTGTGTGCGTTTGTGTGTGTGTGTGTGTGTGTGTGTGTGTATATATATCACATGGGATATTTTTGATATTTTGATGAAGACATACATCCTCATATGAGCTTCATGAACCAATCATTAGCAAATCCTGCAATTAGCGAACCCTGCTTATCTCACACAGGCCTGTAATCACTTGAAGTAATTAAGATGGACAGGTCAGTAAGGAAATCAAGGAATCAAGCTGCCTTCTGTTATTGCTGCAGACAGGGAGTGTGCTCTGTCTAAATTTGTTAGATAAATATGACTGACTGAAGTGTTTTTGCATTTCAAGCGGCGGCACGGTAGAATGTTAAAATAATTGCCGTTTTAAAGCTTAGCCTGACTACACTGCAATTCAGCGAACATGCAGATAAAAGAATGTGAAGTGTATAATAGATAGTGTAATGACAGTTATCATCCGCCACAATGAGTCGCTTCAACTGAAAGAAGAGGCAAGAAACATTTCAAACGGGTACATTATTTGCATTTCAAGTACACACCCGTAATAACGAAAGAAAGAAAGAAATTTTGACATATTTGAAATAAAACACACATTCAATCGGCAGCTTTTAGTCAAAACCTCTCATCTTTTTTTAATAAAGCCAAACAGCTAGAATGACAGCAGAGCTCTGGCTCTGTGCATTCTGGGTACGGTTTGTGACCGCACGACACCAGGACCAAAACAAACATGTGAGGGAGAGCGTAAGAGCGTTACCTGCTGCAGGAGTGGCCATCAGAGGAGCTGCTCCTGGGGCTGGGCCAGTGGACAGGACAGGGGTGAGGAGACGCACATGGAGAACACACAGATAGCAGAGAATGAAAGGGCACAAAAACCAACGGGACAAAGAAATGGAAGGAAAATAAAGTAGATTAAATGAGTTGTGGAAGCAAGGGATATAAGTACAAAAAGGGGGGGAATCGAAAAAAGAAAAAGGAAAAGGAAACGGGAGAGGCCCCATACCTTGGCTCTTTAACGTCAGGTGCGCCAGACCTTGAAGGAAAAAACAGGAAAAAGGAAAAAAAGAAATAAGAGGGTCATAAAAAAGGCACGGGCGGAAACGAAAAGCATTGTCACAACGTTTGAC
The DNA here is from genome assembly GCF_001515605.1 of Sinocyclocheilus anshuiensis. Taxonomy (NCBI): domain Eukaryota; kingdom Metazoa; phylum Chordata; class Actinopteri; order Cypriniformes; family Cyprinidae; genus Sinocyclocheilus; species Sinocyclocheilus anshuiensis. The sequence goes on along the minus strand of NW_015536521.1, from coordinate 561,441 downwards.
TGCAGTTTGTGACAGACATCCTGAGGCAAACACGGATGCCAAATTTAAAGGAAACCAAAGGGGAGGGAAAAAAAGGAGGAAGGTAAAATAAACACACACTTCTTCAAGGGAGGGCAGTAAGAGGTGTTGAGGGGAAAAGAAAGAGAGGGAGGGAGGGAGGGAGGGAAGGGAAAGGGTGAGGAAAAAAGCATTTCAATTGGCACAAGTGCCAAAAAGGCACTTGCTCACAAAAAAAATGCTTTTTCTCCTAATGGAGCACATATTTAGTGTTTGGCAGATAGCATTCCTTAGATCACACGCTTCTATGCTATAGCAGTTACACCCATAAATATTGCATTCGAAAGCCACAGACTCATAAAATAGCAAAGAGAGATCAGAAAGAAGTGGGGAAATGTCTCATAAAAAGCAGCGGGGACCCAAGCGCACAGAGGCAACCCGTCCCAGACGGTCTATCGTCTTACTAACAGACAAAAGCCTGCGAGTTGATTTCGCCGCTGTAATAACGTATGCAGCTTGACAGCTCAATACCAATCAATTACACACACCGATGCGGGAGCCATTATCCGGCAGTTTGCGTTCTGTAATCACGATGCAGTGGTTGCTGTTTACTCCGACTAATGCGACCGAGAGTCGCAGAGAAATGCAGAAGACAATCAAGAGGAATTGCTATGCAAATCCAGATGAGAGCCAACCAAAATCGAGGGGTCAGGCCAGTGAGGAGATTCTGTTTTACATCAAATGGCGTAAACAAACTGGAAAGCAAAAGTACACAACTGAGATCACAAAAAAATAACGCATCAGCTGGGAGCTTCGTGAAAATCCACATTAACTCCATTTACGCCTTTACGCACTTTGTGAGGAATATGATTACCTTCAGGAACGCCGCATGTTAGCTGTGAACGCTCTCTGGTGAACTGAACCGCATTCAAGGCGATATTTAATTGAAAAGGGAGAATGTTTCCTTCAAATTCCAAATGCACCTCCAAGGAACCGGCAAAAACATGTCAAAAACAACCCTGGATTTAAAGAGACCGGGCCTGCTTGGAGCTCTCATCGCCTATGCGTTTAATTTCCGTGAAACAAAGGAATATTATGATTATAGAGAGCAGAGTTATAGCGCCATTGTTCTCTCTGATGTTCCTGTGTGATTCCTTGACAATTACCACGGTACCATCGCTTGCCCTGCTACTTCTAAGCTGCACTCTATTAGTGAGATAACGTGGCTGTAGAATAGATCATTGTAACTGGGAGTTACTAGTCATTGTGCAGCCAATTCCATAAAAAATATCACAAATGAAGGGAGCGAAACGATAAAAGACGGTTTGGTTTTTGAGAACAGAACAAGAGCTGCAACTCGTGAGGAATAGCAATATGCGAAATCACAAGGGATACGGTAAACAATGATACAGAGACAATATCTAAGGAAAGAACAATGGTGGTATCTGAACAATGTGCGAGACTTATGTAAGTGTTTTAGAACAAGTAACAGCCTTGGGATATTGTTTTTGCTCATTCAAATATTTGAAATGCATAATATAACAACTCAAAGTTGTATTTTATTATTATTTAAATATTCTCGTTGCTCATTTAAATATCCAAATATATAATATGACTATTCAAAGTTATTGCCAGAGCTGGGTAGAAACTGATTACATGTAATCTGGATTACGTAATCAGATTCCAAAAATTAAGTACTTGTAATTGGATCAAGTTACATGGTAAAATACTCGTAATCAGACAGCAGTTACTATTTTGATTACATACTATTCACACATAAATGATTCATAATTTATTGTTTCTCTCGAATTACTGTTTTTCATCTTTTAAAGGGGTCATATGACGTTGCTAAAAAAAAACATTATTTTGCGGAAATGTTACGCCCCTTACCATATTGTGCATCCAGTGGGGACATAATTACGGATTATAATGACTTATACTGTGTTTTTACGTGTTGCGTTGCATCGCGCTGTGTAAACATAAAACCATGTCTGCATTTGTGATCGGAGAAACAACAAACAACAAGCGCTACTCTACACTGCTCAAAACTCACGTTTGAATCATCAGTGGCAAATTCTTTAAATATGAAAACGTACTTACAGGCTGTGAGTCAGAACAGCCGGCATTGTAGGCTACTCTCCCAGGATCAGAAAACTGTCCTCCATAAAATGTGCTGCACACATCTGAATATTTGGGATTAACTGTTCTGGAACAGTGTTGTAAATACAACTTAACCACTGGTTTATATTTGTGTCCTCTTTTGGAAGGCCAAACAAAGTATTTTCGCTTTCGCAACGAAACACACAGCGTCTTCACAACATGGTGGCGACGGTGGCAGCAACAATAAAGTTACGCCTTCTTTCTTTGCATGAATATTTGGGCGGCGTTATGCAAATTTTCCCACATCGTGACGTAGACATGTGGGGGCATGTTAGAACGAGCCGTTTTAGG
>NW_015536521.1:557085-558873 GCF_001515605.1 Sinocyclocheilus anshuiensis | reverse complement strand
GAACAGCTTGCAACACTCCAAAGAGAAAGGAAAACTTGAAATCGCATCATATGACCCCTTTAAATGTTCCTTCCTAAATTAGCCTACCACTTACAGTATATAGAGTAAACGCACCTACTAAGCTCACGTACCCATTAAGCACACTTCCATATTTGAGCTCAGATTATAAAAAGAAAAAATAATGTATTATCATACTTGTTGTCTTAACAAATTGATGTGTTTGTTACTGCATATCTCCTGTAATTTCAAGTCAATCAGATCATTGCACACTGAAATATGAGTCTCCTTGTGTTCACACTGTCTGGTGGCCATTTTGAAAGCTGTCTGAAAACTTTCACCAAAAGAGGAGCCCCTTAAATGTGCATTTTTAAGATATTTAAGCCTTTATTTTGTGTAAGTTTCACTACTTATTGTAAAATTAAGAGATTAATGTTTAGACTTTTGCAGATTATAACTTCCTAGCCATATCGGCCTAGAAAATCGCAACTTTTCATTTTCCGTTGGTCTTAGTAGACGATGTAACTACAGAAGAGTCTCTTTGGTCATTTTTGAGCGAGATGGTAACAGTCTAATCAGATTCAATGACCTATGCTAAGCTGCAGCTAAAAGTGCTACCGCCAGGCCCGGAGATCGGCTGAATGGAGTTGAAAACTTGGATGTGGGAAATAATTACAGTTAGATCCAAAAGATAGTTTTTAGCAACATAGCGCAGATACTACAGAACACAGTTAGCTGACTAGCTGTATACGATTGTGTGCTACGCTAATAAATTACTCCACAGGCATTAATTGGTTTGTTTTATTTGATTTTTGAATTTGTGTTACTTAGCTGAATGAAGATTAGTCTAGATGTTGCAATGTGCTTAAATGACACTTCACTATGAATATATAACTGATCAAATTGAATGCCTTGTTGCTTGATTTTTGTGTTCTGTTTTTTTTTTGTGATTGACTTTGTACATTCAAAAACAAAAAACTAATTTCAATTATTCTTTAAAAAGGTTGTTTAAAATAAGTTTATTGCTGGTCTGTGGTTTTATGCTGCAGTATTTTTTAAAGATTTCATATTATTTTAAGGTGAGCTTAAAGGGTACACTACTATGAAAATCACACAGCTTCAGTGTGACATCAATAAGAAAAAGTAGAATTTCATACATATTGTTAATGATAGTTGTTCATATGTATATCTTAATTGAAATGCTTTTGTCATTTAAAATAAAATTTAATATTTTTGTATGAGAGATTAATCTTTTATTTTAACAACTTTTTGGTCTGAAACCAATATCTTGTGCACTAAAAATGTCTCAATGTAGATTTTGGTAAGCTTAATAGGTACGTTTACCCTACATTCAGAAAGTCTTCCAGTTTTGTAAACATTCACACAGAGACCAGTCATTAGTCAGGTGGCTACAGCATTTGACCACTGGATTAAAAAAAAAAGTATTTTTAACATTGCATCAATTACTGATGAACACATTAATTTTTATTTGAATTAACACTCAGTGGGTTATTTAACCATGTATTGCTATGTCTTTGAAAGGCTTTTGTCTTTCAAACACATTAAAATGCGCAAACGTTATTTCTTATGTACATGTAATGTAGGCATCCCCAAATCTTTCACCTAATATATTTACTTGAAGTACCTCCTGAGATTTTAAAATAAACATTTTAATAATTAAGTAACACATTTGCATGCTCACGGTTCTCTGATGTTGGATAATGGTCATATGACATGCAAGTAAACAAATTAAATATAGTATTTATAATATATAAATTATATAATATAAAT
>NW_015536521.1:548161-556803 GCF_001515605.1 Sinocyclocheilus anshuiensis | reverse complement strand
TCGTTTTTATTCGTTGACAAAAATGTCAATAGATTTACGTCATAGTTTTTGTCATTCAAAAAGAGTTTTAGTTTGTTATAGTCTCGTTGTCGTCTGTGAAAAAAATGTTACACTGATATATATAGTAAGTGTTTTATTTTGATTGATGTTATTTTTAAATTATTTATTTAAATTTACTTTATAATTTAATTAATTATTAGCTTTTCATTAAATTTCATTAAACCCCCTGTAGTTCCTTTACAAACCTCAGTTTGGGAAAACTTGACAATGTAATGTTTAATGCACGTCCTGTTGTTAATTACAACAAATGGATTTTCTTACTCTTTGTATTTCTATATCAAAATGGTACAAGATTATCCTATTTAAATCAACGTGATAAACGAGTTAGGTTAAAAGTAATAAAAAAGTAGTCTGATTATATTACCTAAAATGTGTAATGTAATGGATTATGTCACTAATTACAATTTTTGTCATGTAATTTGGAATCAGTAATGGACTACAATTTGTAAGTAATCTATCCAGCTCTGATCATTGCCCTTGATCATTTAATTACTTCAATATATAATATTGACTATTTAAAAGTCATATACTGCATAATACTGCATGCTGTAGCTGTTAAAAAAGTTAATAAAGGTAAAGTTTAATTATAATAATGAACTTACTATACATGCTAACATCCCTAATGTGATTGCAAAGTTCTTCGTTTAAAGAATAATTTCAGAAAATATCTGGCATGAAATACTTTTTTGCTGACGTGCTGCAGTGTGACATGCTGTTCTCCATCTAAAACCATTTGAAACAGCATTTTGCTAATTCTTTTATAATTATAATTGTTATTCATGCAGCTTTTATGAGCTCATATTAATTGAGAGGGCACATGGACTATTAGTACATTTAAAAAGTCATGTGTCACACCGCAGAACCATTTAGCTAAAGAAAATTAATAAAGGTGATAAAAATGGTAAATACTTGAAACGGTGACCAGCACTTAAAATACACACTGTCCCTTAAATGCTAATATAAACTGTAACTGAAAATCTTTTGTTTAGTTTAAAAAAGTCCTTGAATTGTTTTATTTTTTTGTCATTTTAATCCCATTTAATCCAACACCATAATAAAGTTTTATAAACCTCAAACATGGACATTAACGAGGCAAGCCACTGGCAAAAGCAAACCTATATCCATCTATACACACAGCATCTTTCGATCCATATTTTCTTTCTATCTATCTATCTATCTATCTATTCTTCCAACATGTCGTTCTTGACGTGACTGAATACAGTAGTTATCTGGTCTAGTGAGGTGACACCTTACGTTATGATGCCCATATACTAAAAGGCATTGCCTTTGAAGATGATCCATCATTTATGTGCCTCTCACACTTTTAGACACATAAAGAGAACCTCTTTTATTTATAAATGACCCCACATCCAGACTTTCTTCTGCATGTGTTTTAGCAGTTTTTTCCGCCACCTGAAATGGTGTTCTTTTGCCTCATTCATTCTAATTCAGTCACAAAAGCCGAAAAAAGTGTCTGTCCCATGATTCCATCCATCACTAGTCACATCTCAGCTGTCACATCTGTTTCGTATAACAGTTTATGCCACAGTGACTTCTCAAATTTGAAAAATGAAGATGAAATTACCTACAAACTGGCACATAATGGAGTACAGCGAAAAAGCCAACTGCATCCACAGATAGCAAGAGAGCACACAACCACCCAGGAATTAAAAAGCAACACACACCTTGTTAACAAATATTTAAACAACGATCAGCGCAGCAAAAGAAAAAAAAAAGGTTGCGGAGCTGCTCTACTGTGAAATGGAGGCATCATAGTCTTTTGATTAAAATGCCATTTAGTTTTAGTCATATTTTAGTCATCTGAATTGTTTTTAGTTTAGTCTAGTTTTAGTCGTTTAGTAGTTTTAAAATCTAATGGGTTTAGTTACATGTCATTTATTAAGCATTTCTCTAAAATTTCCAAACTCATTATATAGGTTTGATATTAAGGTTTTATCATGATAGACACCGATTTAACTGCGGTGACATACTACATGTCTTTATGCTAAAATTAAATAAACCCACTTCTCATAAAGAACAAGAACATGGTCTTCTTTTTAATGAAATACCAATGGTTATATAGGCAAATTAGGGCTGGGCAAAAAAATCGAATGTGATTTTTTTTTTGGCAGTTTTACTCCAATTCACAAGTGACTTCACAGCAATTCACAAGTTGCATGACGTTGGGCTGTGTTGACAGTAGCCGTAGTTCACTGACAAGCTACACAAAATCACGTTCAAAATCGGCAATGGATCGCCTGCGATTTTGAACGCGATTTTGTGTAGCTTGTTCATCTGATTTCATCTGAATTTCATCTGAAAGCACGTGCTGGACATTTACTACTAAACACCAGAAGAGGCTTTACTGACAAGATGCGGATGAAAATCGCATTCGATTTTTTGCACAGCCCTAAGGCTAATTAAGCATTCTTTATAGCAACTTGTTTACCATATTCTTCATTCTTTCTAGCAGAAATATTTATTTCTATTGATAATTTAGATGAATCTTTCTAAAGTTTTTCAGTCAAGAGCAGTGCGTGATTTTCTGTCTTTATTTAAACAACGATCAGCGCAGCAAAAGAAAAAAAAAAGGTTGCGGAGCTGCTCTACTGTGAAATGGAGGCATCTACACTGTGTTTACATTCATATTTCTTGCTCAACAGCCTTAACTAAAAGGAACAAGCACACAGTCAGAAATAATTATTAAATATTAATTGATTTCGGTCTCTTAGTTCTATTACGTTTTAAAGCCACACGCCGTTGCATTAAAGAATTTTTTCATTAAGCCGTTTCTCCCACAACCATCAATTTCACTCACGCTCTCCGATTTGTGAAGAGGGGGCGATTTATTCAGCTAATTTAACCGAGAGATACAAAGCCGGACAGTAATGGCTCATGGGTCTCACTTCCCTCCCAGCAATGCACATTTTAATATGAAACAGGTAGAGCGGCTCATACCCACTGAGCTGAACAGTGGACAGAGCGGCGGTAGCCTTGAGGTGTTGGTATTTTCAAAAGGAGCATATGTTTCATGTAAACATTTATTTTCAGAGAATGCAAATGCAAGGCGTCATTGCCACAGCGCTGTCTGATGTGGAGAGGCCTGCTGCGGACGTCTGCATTGAAATGCGGTGGCCCATCTGCGTTGGCATAGCAACAGGCTCCCGTGTCTCCCTTAGTATGACGTTGTCGGCGCAACTAACCCACTCCCTTCCTGCCTGCTCCTCTCTTGCATTGCTTCTCCTGTTCCTGCTCTGTTATCATGGCCGTTCACCTCCACCTGTCTGGCTTAATCTGGATGAAAGAGGTTTTTAAGAGTTCGATTTGTTTAAATGGGTCAATAACAAGGCCATAAAAGTGTTTACCTCATAAACAGTTTTCTGGAAGAGGGGAGATATTTTTTAAATGGCAAGCGAGTATCGAACTGCATGCTGGAATAATAAGAAGCGCACAAATAAAAATAAATAAATAAATAATTCATGGCAGGCAAATCAAAAGAGCTTGTTTAGGTTAATGTATTTCCATTACAAGGATTGTTTCGGCCCATAAAATGCATATTGCAAAATGTATGGGGTGATTTAATATGCATGTCTTGGTGAATGTAGTACATTTCAAGACAATCAACTAGAAATATCATTTATTATATTGCTTTGCGGTTGCATAACATTCATCCAAACAGAAAAAAAGTAATTAAGGGGTTTACTCCACATAATTCCATCCTCACATTTTGGCCTATGCCTACGTTGCTGTGGAAACAAGGCGAAATGATGCTTGCTAGCTTACTGAACTCTATGGAAGTCAGTTTCTGCTACAACAAACAATAAATAAAATAAAATAAAATCAGCACACAAGAACTAAATTTAGAGAGCTCTCATTATTTCAAGATAACATCAGTTACTTCAAGACAATATGACTATTTCAAGATATTTTAAAGATACATCTATACAGAAACTCAGTTTGACATTGCATTTAAAAAATGACATTATTTTCGAATTGGTATCTAGGTTTGGTATATCTTAAATAAATGTAATATCTCCTAAACAGTCTCAAAATAATGAGATATTATCTTAAAATAATTTAAATCAAGATTGAACTCTCAATGAAAAACAATATTTACTCAATAATTAGATAGGACCTCATAATTTTGAGATTATTATTTCAAGTCTCATTATTTTGAAATATCTCATTTCAGACATTTCAAGATTATTTTTTTGCAATTACTTTGAGATATCATTATTTTAAGATAATTTAAGAGATATTATTTATAGAAACTACCCTTAATACAAACTATGACGTCTTAAAATATTAAATTATTACGTAACGCTTTCTGAAGCAACTCAAACAATGAGATATTATCTTTAAAGGGATAGTTTACCCAAAAATGATTAATTCACCCCCAAGCCATCCTAGGTGCATATGACTTCCTCCAGATGAATACAATCAGCGTTATATTAAAAAAAATCTCTTGGCTCTTCCAAGCTTTATAATGGCAGTGAATGGGGTCGAGATTTTGAAGCCCAAAAGTGCATCCATCATTAAAAGTGTTCCACACGGCTCTGGGGGGTTAATAAAGGCCTTCTGGAGTGAATCGATGCATTTGTGCAAGAAAAATATCCATATTTAAAACTTTATAAACCGTAATCTCTAGCTTCCGCTAACTGCTGTATGAGTGTTCATGAGAGAGTGGTGTTCCAGCAGATGACGTAGGACAGCTCTGGTGAGAAGTGACGAACGAGAAAGCGCAGAGGAGAGAGCAAAACAAATTCACTGCCATTATAAAGCTTGGAAGAGCCAGGACATTTTTTAATATAACTCAGATATACACCTAAAATGGCTTGAGGGTAAGTAAATCATGGAGTAATCTTCATTTTTGGGTGAACTATCCCTTTAATGTAAATCAAGATTATTTTGAAATCATTTTAAGAGAATTTATTTCTATAAATAAATTTAGATTAATCTTTAGGGCTACTAAAGTTTTTCAGTCAAGAGCAGTGCGTCATTTTCTGTCTTTCTTTTGTTGCTTGATTAACATCAATAACTCGGACAAAAGCAACTAAATTAGGCTGCTATCCCTTTAAACTGCAATGGAAACAATGTACTGATACACGTCCTCCCTACTTTTTACGTTCACTTAAGATGTAATCAACTGTGTTTACGTGAATACTCGAAAAGTGTTCCACACGGCTCTGGGGGGTTAATAAAGGCCTTCTGGAGTGAATCGATGCATTTGTGCAAGAAAAATATCCATATTTAAAACTTTATAAACCGTAATCTCTAGCTTCCGCTAACTGCTGTATGAGTGTTCATGAGAGAGTGGTGTTCCAGCAGATGACGTAGGACAGCTCTGGTGAGAAGTGACGAACGAGAAAGCGCAGAGGAGAGAGCAAAACAAATTCACTGCCATTATAAAGCTTGGAAGAGCCAGGACATTTTTTTCATGCGATGCGAAAGAGTACTCGCGCGCTGTGAGACGCGTTTCTGTGTGTGTATGCTTCAGTGTCTGCGCTCAGAAAACCGGACTGAACTGAGTTCTCTCTTGCGCCGTCAGATTTATCCATATGTCTGCTCTTTTCTTACTCCCACATATTGAAATGTTTTAATGTTTTATGCGACGTGCAGCAAGTGTATGTTAGCTTCTGTCCCACCGGTTCATATGTACGCATGATCTAACCTCCGAACCACACAGCAGATTCGTTCTGAATGAACCTCTTCCCAAATTGTCCCTCCCTAACATTTTCGTCTCGTTTTTATTCGTTGACAAAAATGTCAATAGATTTACGTCATAGTTTTTGTCATTCAAAAAGAGTTTTAGTTTGTTATAGTCTCGTTGTCGTCTGTGAAAAAAATGTTACACTGATATATATAGTAAGTGTTTTATTTTGATTGATGTTATTTTTAAATTATTTATTTAAATTTACTTTATAATTTAATTAATTATTAGCTTTTCATTAAATTTCATTAAACCCCCTGTAGTTCCTTTACAAACCTCAGTTTGGGAAAACTTGACAATGTAATGTTTAATGCACGTCCTGTTGTTAATTACAACAAATGGATTTTCTTACTCTTTGTATTTCTATATCAAAATGGTACAAGATTATCCTATTTAAATCAACGTGATAAACGAGTTAGGTTAAAAGTAATAAAAAAGTAGTCTGAGTGTTCATGAGAGAGTGGTGTTCCAGCAGATGACGTAGGACAGCTCTGGTGAGAAGTGACGAACGAGAAAGCGCAGAGGAGAGAGCAAAACAAATTCACTGCCATTATAAAGCTTGGAAGAGCCAGGACATTTTTTAATATAACTCAGATATACACCTAAAATGGCTTGAGGGTAAGTAAATCATGGAGTAATCTTCATTTTTGGGTGAACTATCCCTTTAATGTAAATCAAGATTATTTTGAAATCATTTTAAGAGACATTTTATCTTGAAAAGATGAGATTTCAAAATAATCAGATGCAGTACTATTTCAAAATAACCAGATAGAATCTCCAATAATGATGTGTTATCTTGAAATAATGACCTGTGTGCTGGATTTTTTGATTTGATGTGGCAGAAACACAAATGCCGTGTGGTAGAGCAGAGAATTATTGCCACACACAAGATCACAAATATCATAAAAAGAGAAAAATCACATGCTGCCTCCATCTGTGAACACTAAGAATTCTCAGGAAGCAAGTGACTGTCAGAGTCTAATAAGCTACTGGTGACAAGATGCTTTGCAAATGCTCAGTATATAAAACTCTGAGCCATAACGGATTCTCTATCTACTGCATATCAAAACCTGATCTCTGATTAGCTCCTGCATGGCACTGAATGAGAAACTTCTGAATATGTGGAGAGGGTATTAGTCTGAAACTCCTGGAGGCTTTCCTTCAGATGGAGGATTATATCAAGGTCACTGAGGTACTGGGAGGATTGGGTATGGCAGTGCCAGCTGTACCCACTCTTCTGACGTCCTCACATGCCTCTGCTCTCACGGGCAGCTGACGGTTATGGTCACGGCGGTCAAGCCTGCTCTGCGTTACCTAACTGGAGCAAAAGTTGGATGCAGAAGAGCTGAGCTTTAGATTACACTCTGGCACTCAAGACTGGCACCGATGCCTAAGCGAGCAGCAGTGAACATAAGAGCATTTCCTCTAAGGATGGAAGCAGAAATATGATAAGGCTGTAAACATCCTGAAGCTGACGGTATGCATGAGAGCACAGACGGCTAACTGAGGCAACTTCAAATCCCAAAACATGCTGTCTACACGCACACCGTCAAGTCATATGTCCTCGACACGGAGTAACAAGTGTAACTGTGAGTAAAGCACGGCGTCCTGCAGGGATGTGGAGATTTGTTTAAAACCCTGGGTAAATGTAATCCGGGGTTATCTATCTACTTCTCACTGCTCTTTCTCTACCCTGGGCTAGCAATTAATCCTGGGTAGTCATGTTTAAAAATTTCACACTGTACATTTGTAAACACTGTTATTTGTATATTAACACTCTTATTTGCATATATGTTGCATATATTTATGAGGTCAACAACACTGACTGGACGAAAAATGTTGCAATCCAGTTTGGCGGTTTTAAGCCTCCTGAAATGCATCAAAGCAGATGCTGAAAATGAAACAGCAAAAAGACAGATGCTGAAATTAAACAGCATTTCTGTGGCTCTACAAAGCGCATTAATACTTAATGAGATGTTTGTTTAGTTGGTAATGCTTTATAAGAAGGTTCAATTCATTAACACTAATTAATGTATTTGATATCATGAACTAAAATACTTTTTTTCACAGCATTTATTAATCTAGATTAATGTAAATTTGTAAATATAAGTGCCATTTTTCATTAATTCATGTTTATTCGCAACACACTAACAAATTATAATTTAGACAAGAAATGGTTAGAGAGTCGCACTTGTAACCCAAAGGTCACAGGTTCGAGTCTTGTTACTGGCAGGGATTGTAGGTGGGGGGAGTGAATGACCAGTGCTCTCTTCCACCCTCAATACCACGACTGAGGTGAAACCCTTGAGCAAGGCACTGACTGAACCCCCAACTGCTCCCTGGGCACCGCAGCAAAAATGTGTGTTCACGGTGTGTGTGTGTGTGTTTGTTCACTAGTCACTGCTGTGTGTGTGCATTTGGATGGGTTAAATGCAGAGCACACATTCCAAGTATCACCATACTTGGCCACACGTCCTTTCCTTTCCTTTCCTTTCCTTTCCTTTCCTTTGATAATGGTAATGCTACCATTTAAAAGTTTGGAGACTGTAAGACTTGTGTTTTTTTTTTAAGTCTCTAATTCTCATCAAGACTGCATTTATTTGATCAAAAGTATCGTACAACAGATAAAACAGTTAAATGTTGAATTATTATTACAATTTTAAATTTCATTACAATTTTACATTTTCTATTTTAATATATCTTAAAATTTATTTCTGTGACGCAAAGCAGAATTTTCAGCAGACATTACTATACACGTTTTTTTTTCTCTCTCTCAGAATTCTTAAAAGGTAGAAAATTCTATATACAGTGTGTGCATAATTATTATACAAGTTGATATTCTGGTCATTTTTTCCCAAGCACATTTGACCAT
>NW_015536521.1:541766-548054 GCF_001515605.1 Sinocyclocheilus anshuiensis | reverse complement strand
GTGTGTGTGTGTGTGTTTGTTCACTAGTCACTGCTGTGTGTGTGCATTTGGATGGGTTAAATGCAGAGCACACATTCCAAGTATCACCATACTTGGCCACACGTCCTTTCCTTTCCTTTCCTTTCCTTTCCTTTCCTTTCCTTTCCTTTGATAATGGTAATGCTACCATTTAAAAGTTTGGAGACTGTAAGACTTGTGTTTTTTTTTTTAAGTCTCTAATTCTCATCAAGACTGCATTTATTTGATCAAAAGTATCGTACAACAGATAAAACAGTTAAATGTTGAATTATTATTACAATTTTAAATTTCATTACAATTTTACATTTTCTATTTTAATATATCTTAAAATTTATTTCTGTGACGCAAAGCAGAATTTTCAGCAGACATTACTCCCTTCTTCAGTGTATTTATAAGCATTTATTTGAAATATAACATTATAAATGTCTTTACTGTCGCTTATTAATCAATTTAATGTATCCTTGTCAAAAATTTATAAATGCTGCAAAAGTAAGGTTCGTTTTTAGCTATTGTGAAAAACACGATGATTTGAACAGAAACCCCTGCTAAAAAGTTCAGAGTTTTGAATATAAACTAACTTTGATTGCTTCCTAACTATCTTACCTAGCAAGTCTTGTTTTCAGCTTTACTGTAATTGTTGGTGCTCCAACTAGACAAGCACCAAACTGACAAGAAGCATCACGGAAATCCGTGCAGATGGTATTTTCAGCAGTGACATGGCTGAGGCATCTGACCTAACACAAAAACACATTTTTTCATATCTGCTTTCTACTACAACACCTCCATCTTCCTGTGACCACCCAAACACGAACAGACCCATCCACAAACACTCACTGGATCTCCATGTGACAGAATTTGAATGCCATACATACACTATTTGATGGGACACCTAAATCGAGCTTTTCAGATGTCACACTGCATTCCAGAGAAAGTGACAAAAAAAGCGGAGTGGTTGCGAGTTTGCTTGAATGAGTGTCATCTTTGTTTTCATGCGTTCTGCAATGGAAACAAAGTGCTGACACTGTGTGAAAGCTTTAATCCAATAAAGACACAAGCACTTGCTTTATATGGCACATCCCTGTCCAATTCTTGCCATTTGATGTCCGCATAGTCCTAGCACTTGAGCTCTTCACAAGGGAAACGGAGGATGATTAAAAGTCTAGGCTAAAAGCACATGTTGTAAAAGAAGGCCTCTGTCATCCACTAGTGTCACTGTGGCCTGTAAGATAACCTTCCTCTGTTGAGAAGGAATACAATACAGACACCGCCAATGATCACAAGCGCTTCAATAACATCACTGAGTGTACATTTTAAATAGAGCAGACCTTTTCACAATAGACTGCTCCTTTTTCAAGACCTCAGACTTGTGCCTCTATTACATTTTTGGCATTTTTTCGCCATTTCCTTCTTGCTATTTGGATTTTCAAACTGCTCACAAAAAGATATACATTAAAAAACCCTGACTTTCTTCAGTGTATCTGTTAACAGTGTTTTAACAACTACTGAATAATGCAGTACATCATAATTTTCAAGCCCAGACATCACATCAGCTCCGAGGCACAATATAATACATTTTAAATAACCAAGGCATCATGGATCTCCTCGATCAGAGAGACATTTTTCATCACTAGCTTTTGAGAATCAAGATTGAGTTGATGAATTTACCACAGGCCTCAGACTCAACCCATCCATCCACATAAAATATTGAGGTCCTTGGAGCTAAAAAACAAAAGGGCGGACATCACAAACCATGGCGTTTAAGTTTTATCATTCACATAGAAGGTGTTGGAAGAATAATATATACTTGGGATCTTCTCCAGCATTCAAACTTGTGAGTTGTGAAGTGTCAAGCCTTCAGGATTCATCTCCTACGCCGCTCTCGCCCTAACTGCGAGGTTCAATTTATCTTCCCCATGAGCTGTATATGGCAGAGCGGTTTTGCATGACCACTGCCAGCTGCCTTAATCCTAGCCTGGGTTGCACTTACGCGGTCTAATTCAGCAGATCTAATTCAGAGATCCTTTAAAAGCTGCAGGGCTGGAGCCCCGAGCCTCCGGCCCTGCAAAACTGGAGACCGAGCATTATAAAATCCTCCACAACATAGACGCTCTACCGTTTACTCGCGCATAGCCGGAGTGGTGCGTGCAACGGCACATGCCGCTCAATCTGTCGCTGAATCTGGTCTTTGTCTCATGCAGGTGAGTGATTTTAGTCCACTCGAGTCAGTCAGCAGAACTGCAGTACAAACTGACAATGCAAGGAAGGATGACACCAGCATCACTATCAGCTCTGGCATATCAGATATCTGAAAAGACAAAACATTGGTCTTACCTCCCAAAACTTGCTGGAGAGCTGCAGCAGGAATGATGGGAAAGAAAAAAAGAGAATAATAAATCAACAACACAGAATTCACCATTTGTCATTCAGGTTGTTGAAACTATAATGAGAAGAACTGAAGACTATATGCATGTGTAATTGCTAGGTGAGACTATCAAAATATCAAGTTAGGTTATGGTTCGTATTTAATTAAATATATCTTGTTTGAATGTCAAATCCTGCTATTATGAACCAAATGTTACACGGAAAACAGCTAAAATGCAAACTACTATAAATATAAATGTAATAAAAGTATGTAGGCCTACTTGTAATCCTACACTTCATAAATATTCAGGTGTGGGAGCAAAACATCATGTGGATCCAAGAAAAATCATATGCATCAGTAAGATAAGCGTTCAAGGAACTCAGAGGGTGAAAGTCATTTTTAAGTGGTTAAAGAGTATTACTCAAATATATTTGAGGGCTTGTGAACTAAAATACCACCACTTGAGTATACAGTAAGTACGTACAAATGTTGTAGGCAGCAACTTTAAAAAGCTCATAATTGCATCCTTGTGAGTCTACTGTAGATTTCAGTCTGACTAAAACATGATAAAAATGCACGCACCACTTGTTTGAGTCATAAATCAAGTCATACTCTCAAATGTTATTGTCATTACTGCAGATGACTGTTTATAGTAGATGTCTAGATGATAAGACTCGTGGGAGCTGGGATGCATGTTGCTCGTGTTGTTTTCTGAGATACAATGATGAAATCTATAAATGGGAGTTTCTTCAAGTTCGGGAGACTTTTATTTCCCAGGGGTTGATTTTTATTAAAACTAACAGATTTAAACTTTTTTCTTTGTGCTATATGAAGGTCATATTAAACCTTTCATATTTAAACGTTTAACCAACTCTGCGTCCCAAAATGCCTACTGTACTTCTCTACTATATAGTAGGTGAAAAACAGAATGCGTGGTATTCATAAAACAGTTGGTGAAAAGTACCCGGATGACAGTTTGTGAACTCCGATAGCATGCATTTGATTCAGACTGCTTGTAATTTTGAACACACCCTATTTCGTAGTTTATTTTTGGTAAAGATTTTTACTGTTTTCCCTAGGAACACTAAAATATTCTATCCAAATCAACTGAAATAAGAATTTATCTTACAATATGAAACCCCATCATAAAAATATGAATTACTACATTTAAAACTATGATAACAAAGAGTGAAATAATTGGTTTTCTCAAGTACACAAACTATAAAAATAGTGTCCGATTTTGATAAGAAATTAGACTCGTATCTATTCTGTGATGTGTGAAAAAATCAAAGCTGGAAAAAAAACATATGAATAGAACATTTTCAACCCTAGGACTGTGTTGAAAATCCTTTTTAAAAATTGCCTGTAAATGTCTCATTATGCTAAATTATCACAAAGTCTTGTATCTCAGTCTTGTTTTAGGAACTGATTGGTCATCGGTCTTATTGATCGGAGCTTATGCACTACAGTTTTTGAGTGAAAGAAAGCATTATTTGTGGATCATTCTGGCAGTGCTCACTCCAAAACTGAAGTAACAAGTGCAACAAGGTGGGAGGAAAAAAAAGTACAAGAAAATTATAAATTGGGGGGCTGTTGAGCAATCAGTAAGTTTTATTCTAATGCAATAACACTTACCAGAATTTTCGGGAAAAAGAAAATCCCCTACAGGTCAAAATGACTGGAACACAAGATCAGGGTTAACCATGTGTCATTTCTAATCAAGTTATTGCAAAAAAAAAAAAAAAGTGACAAAATGTGACTACATTTAAGAGCACAGATGCATAAAATGCAAGTTATGAAATAAGCCTTAGTAAGATGGTGGCCATTTGACCAAAAAAAAAAAAGTCCAAATGTCATTCACACCATTTCCTCCATAGTATGCTATTAAATGCACAGTAAATACACAGTACATAATCTGTGATGTGTAGCAAATGACACTGGAACTTTATGACTTTAAGGGGAAAAAAATGGCAGAATTCTCCTTATGCATGCAAATCAACTGTTGAACAATTTAGCAGACAAATTTAGCAGAGAAATTAAAATTAGAAACAAATAATCGCACTATTTATTTTGAGTAAATTCATCAAACCATTATCATACCATCAAGTGAAGTGACTATTACTTTTATAGCACTTATAGCAACAATATATATTGCATCAAATCCGTTTTTCAGAAAACCATGCCTTCATATACTCGTTGTGGCAAGATGTTCAACTGAAGAGAGAGAAGGAACCAGGCTTTCCTCCTCCAAGGCACACATTACAATATATGTATATTACAAAGCTAAATATTATCTACTTACATAATATGCATAACACTAATCACGTGTTCATTGTTTTAATTATTCATATGAATCAATCTGGGTACAGACAAAAAGTAATTTGGGACTCATTAATACCGTAATTTGAATATGAAGACGTTGAAAACACGTTCTCCAAGAGGCCAAAAAGGTCAAGTGCTACCTTAATGACATACTGGAGACCACAGGACCGACTCAGGCGAGCGCAGGGCCAAGCGAGGCATGGAAAGCCTTTACTGTGAAATAACAGGAGTCAAGGGAGAACGTCAAAGGCTTGCTAGGTGGAGCTAGTGTGGGGTTGGATGGTCTGGTCATGGAAGGTGAGTCAGATCACTGTTGCCACTGTGATAATGAGGAGAAAGTAGCTGTGAGAGGAGCTGTTTGCAGCTCTTAAAAGGTGGAGGGCAACAATCCTCGCTCTAAAACACTAATGAGAACACATGGCGGCTTACACATGACCATTGAAAACACAGACCTAACCCTACGGCCAATTAAAGAGGAATCGTTGCGAATGTTATATTGCGATCATCATTATGTGTCCATGGAGACGCCGGCGCGTAAACGAGCACCCGGGAGAGGGAGCGCTGCTCTATTATCCATTTTCCTAATCTCGGTCACTCAACGGCTACAAATTAAATCCGTTGTTTCCAAGCAGATCTTAATGGACTGCTTTAGCAATGAAAAGGCGATTTGGACTATGTCTGTCAGATACCACAGGTGCGAGGGAGACGTTAGCGCACCCCAACAATGTTTGCAAAGGGAAGCTGAAAGCACAACAAAAGCCGGGACAAAAGACGACACAAATCCCTCAGCGCAAATGCTGCTCGATTGCCTGGAGAGAGACAGTAACTCTCTTAATCACACTGTTTGTGGGATCTGCTTGCTTGGCTCAGGATATCAGGCCATGCAAAACTCTCAGCCCCCCATAAATCACGAGGGCCGCTTTAACCTTTACAAGTGCTCTCCTCGGCTTCCTCAAATTGGTCACGGCAACAAAGTCCCGGAGAATTGTAATGAATCGAGCATGGCCGTGAGAGCTGACATGCTGGTGCTAGGCTAGCGCCACGCGGGTTATTAGCATGATCTCAGCCTGTCGGTCTGAAAAAGCCAGAGTGGCATGTAATCTGTCTTTATTTAGTGAAGTGATGCTAATCCCTCTCTTGATCTGAATCAGGTCCTCCAGTGTGAATTCCAACGAGACGAGGCGTCTCCATCAACCACCACAATGGAGGAAGTGTCTGTTTACAGGAGCTAAAATATGCAATCCACAGACTTTTTGATTGTTATTGCAGTAAATCAATAATATAGGTGTCAGCCACTTAACAAAACAGCTTCTCACCTGGAGCATGGCTTCTCGCCAGCATCTTATTGGCAGTTCGTTTCATTATCTGTTTTTGCAACAGTTTGTTTGATCATCCTGCATAATTGTACGTGTGAAAGTTATGATTTTTAATCAGGCATAAAGAACACAGAGGCTGAAAATCACTTTCACAGTGTCTCACTTTAACTGTACCTCAAAGCTGGAATGAGCAGCCGAGTCCCCTGCCAGCTTCAAGAAACGCCTAAGGACACCTCTCTTCGGTGAGCACTTGTCTCACGATTGTTAATG
>NW_015536521.1:529649-541584 GCF_001515605.1 Sinocyclocheilus anshuiensis | reverse complement strand
TGCACTCTTTCCAAAAAAAAAAAAAAACATTATTCTTAAACTACTTTTTCACTGAATCTCAATGCAATTGCTGTTTTAGTCTCCTAGGGCACAAAAGTAAGGGTAACACTTTAGTATAGGGACCCATTCTCACGATTAACTATTAGCATGCCTATTAATAACATATTGGCTGCTTATTAGTACTTATAAAGTACATATTCTGCATGACCATGTTCTACATCCCTAATCCTACCCCTAAACTTAACAACTACTATATTAACTATTAATAAGCAGCAAATTAGTAGCTTTTTAAAGCAAAAGTCATAATTAATGGTTTGTTAATAGCAAGAATTGGAGCTTAAAATAAAGTATGATCAAAGTAAAAAAAAAAAATTTGTTTGGCCCAGTCAGTAATTCAGATTTCGACTTGGTCTGCCAGTGTTTTCATTGGCCTCACCAAAAAAAAAAACAAGCATTGTAAATACAGACAGATAATTTGCTCAGACTTTTTGCATTTTAAAGACAAAAATAAAAAGTATTTTGTTTATTTTCTTCACACATCCCATGTGTCATGTTTCATCTTGAGCACTGACACTGATGTCTACTTGGTAAACAAGTGCACTTTTGCTAAAATTTTAGGAGTGAAAGTCTAAGTCTGGGCCAAGGTTACAAGAAAATGTATTCATTAAAGGTTTTTTTTAAAAGCATGAAGTATGAAGGCATGATAAAATATTTACAAGAAAAATCTAACCTTCATATAACAAAAAATCTGTTATCTTAAAAAACATAAATAAAAAATATACAGTGCTTGTAATTGAAGAAACAGTCATTAATATATCATTTGATAATGCACTGATCCTAGCATTATGTTCTGATGTTCTACACCATTTAAATGATATATTTCCTTTTTTAAATCAGGAACAAATAAATGTGTGACACTTAAGAACTAATTTAATGAGAATTAGCTAGTAAGTAGTAAGCTAAATAAGTAACAAGTAATCCTGACGTTTTGTGGATGAAAACCATGAAAACATGAACTCCAGCAATACCCTTTTATCCCTTTGCAGTCTGCCTTTATTTTTCACTATACGAATTTTGAAAATGCAAAGCCACACAGGCAAACCAGCAAATGCACTTGAGTGCACAGGGATGGGATTTGGGGTGTCTTTCCTAGGTCTAAAAGCAAATCTGACAAGCTCCAACAAGCTCCTTTTATTAAACAAAGAAAGCAAATGCAAGCAATATCTAACACGAAGATCCTTTCCCCTCTGAGAAGGAGAGCTAGCATTCATTTTGACCTTGCAAAGACCTGCCGCAAAAATCAGGTGGTGTGTTGACAGATCATGTAGACCTACCGATAACCGAGTGTTCATTGCATGAAAGAAAATAAGTGGGTGAATCATGAGGGACACGGAGTTGGAAAATTACGTTTTATATTAATTCTCATCCTCCTGTGCCGATTTTTTTTCACTGACACCAAAGATAGATATCAATATCTAAATATCTATATGTAGAACTGATATTTGATCTTCCTGTAATTCAAATACATCCAACATTATTAGTAACACCAAATTCATTCTATTAACCACAGTTAATTGGCAAATCAAAAAAAAAAAAGGAATACTTCACACAAAAATAAATGTTATTTACTCTTGATTCGGTCAGCAGTTTCAAGTTAACAGCTCACTGGAGGGGAAGATTATCAATAAAATACATCTTCAATTTCAGCCCGTTCCTCACAGGAAGCTATTATAAGGTTTCAAAAGACAGGGACTGTGTTGTATTGCAAACGGCCACCAAGCAAAATTAACAAGGCAGCTGAAAAGACTCCATGTACTGTTTTAATTACTTGCTGAATTGCTGCCTAGTGTGTAAACCATTATTTGGCTTCTTGTGCCCTCTGCCAAGTGTGGTAAACTATGGTGCTGATTACCGCACAACCGGCTACTGGCAAAAGCACACAAGCCCTGAGCCGGGTGAATGTAGCTAACCTCACTCGCTTGCGTTTTGGCCCCAAAATAAATACAAAACTGCACAATGGCAGCAGATGCCTGTCTGATAGCGAAATACAGACATGCTTGCATCCTTGGCACACACAGCTCGATGTTGAGGGTGACCCAGACTAATGTGTGTTGATAAATAAGACAGACTCTCTGTCTACATTATTTAATCCTGGGGAGCGGATGGCCTTGTTTTCACAGTGAAAGCTTGTTCCCTGTACACTTAAAGAACAGCCTCTGCGAATCGAGTCTCTCATACAGACTAAAAAGACCACAGAAGGGATGGAGTCCAACGCTACTGTACATGAAAAGGTTTTTTGTTTGATGCAAACTAGACTTCTTCGGTGATGTGCTCTTGCTTTTATAGAATTAATCAGTAGACTGTACGGGTGGGCGGTATGACCAAAACCTTATATCACTGTATGAGTAATTGTATATCATGGTAATCGTATATATAATGATAGAGTTATTTCTGCAATATTGAAACCACTGTAGCTCAAACAGTATGGCACTAGTATTGCCAAGGTCATGGGTATGATTCCCAGGGAAGCCATTAACCGACAAAAGGTAAACCTGAATACAATTTAAATCGCTTTAAATAAACGTGTCTAATGTAAAATAAAATAAAAAATCATAAAAATTAAATCATGCCTATAATGAAATGTAGGGTGAATTAATTAATTAATATAATGCAAGCTATTAATAAATACAAGTTATTATAGATGCTATAAAGATGAATATTTGGTTAGCATTAATAAAACAAACAAATTAAGTTATTTAAAAATACAAATATTATAAACAATGAATCAGTGAATCAAAGAAATAATAAGTTATTTTCATATACTATAAAATACAATTGCACATTTTGGTTTGCTTTATTCAAGTGATTGGACAAATTAATGAATAAATGAATACAAATTATTATATAAAATACAATACAAAATAAATGGGGTTGATTTTAATACAACAATAACAACTACAGCTCGATATACTGACTGAATGTTCTTTTTTTGAAATATATGTTTCTGGATAGATGGCAAAAAAAATTATTTAAAAAAAAATTCTAAAGAAAAGAACACTGAAAGCACCCATCTGTGAGAGTTTGCAGAGTATATTATTTTTGCTTGCTATAGTTTTTTGCTTGGTGTCAGATTCTTCAAACCACAACAAGGATATACCGCAGTATAAACGCTACCGCAGAATCTCCTCCAGCCCTGCAAGACTGTGGTACTGTACAAATAAAAGTAAAAGCCTGCTTTCATCATCTCCAGGCATATGAAAGCATCCCGTTAATGAGGAACACTTGTGCCTGTGTGCAGTTCTGCTTATGTGCCTTTTAAAATGGTAACCGTATTGATTTTAAGAGCTCCCAGCAGGCCCGTGTTAATGCTGTATATATATACGGCACAGAAGCGGTGGCGATAATACAGCGTCTGACCAGCACTGCAGTTTCTGCACCGCTCATGCAACTGGGTTGAGATCTCATTAGCATGCCTGATGCAGATGCAAGAGAAAAGATGCACACTTGCACACTGCTGATATATCGCTTTGGCCTAGATTTCCATTGTGGCGAGGGCAGCCTTAATTGATACTGACGGCCCTCTTAGCTTTGAGGGTAAAAGCCTGCAAAATTTCACCTGGGAGGTTTGACAAGGGCACGGCGATGGAGACCACTTCCCACTCACAGTCTGGGAATATTGTTAAATATGAAAAGACACGCGTGTAATTAACCGCCACCATTTGATGAGTCTCTGCTAATTCTTCAGAGGATTTGTTATATCAATACTTAACTAGAAATAATAATTACACTGTGACTCTTGATTATCTATGCATTTTTTTGAATACTCAAATACTCCTCTGTGTTTGATAAATCAGTCTTCCGATGGATAATCCCTGGAGTAAAAGCAAGGATTTAAGGCGTACGAAAACCAATTGTTCCTTTTAATATTGTCCTTTACCAGTGTCAAATCCAATTTGCTCTATCAACTTTCAGGAGGATTTATTTTTCTGTTCTTAACGTCTCCCCATCCCACATATCTCTCTTCTTTTGAAGCGCCGGAATATTTCATGTTAATTCGAAACGTACTTGCTGGACTCCGTCACGCTGGCGTTCTCTCTGTACAGAGCAAAGCGCCGCTTCCTGCCGACTCCACAGTGGGTAACCTGAGACTGCATTAAGTGAAAAGCCAAGCGTGAGCTGCCACGGTCTCTGTCCTCGCTGCCTGTTCAATTAGAAGGAGAAACGGACCAAATATATTTCTGTATGAAGTCATGCAGATTTGGCCTCGGGTTTAACACCGTACCGCGTTATGACAGACTGTGACTTCTCCAAAGGGCTGAGACATTGCTGAGTGGCCCTAATTAGTCTACATATGTCACCTAGAACAGTTTCTATGGCAAATTGCTCTCCCATGCTCCAACACATGTCCATGTTTTCATCAAATTAGTACGGGAATATGCTACACATGCATACAGATCGTACACAGCTAAAATTACTAATGCAAACACATAGTTCTGATCATTTTCTGGCGAAATACATCAGACCGAAAGGCTATGATATGATTTACTGGTGCTTTGTATTGGATTTCACATAATAATACGGATATAAAATGAAAGATGTCTCACGGTGATAATGCTGGCATGATTTAGTGGATTATTACTTTGGTAGGTAGCATGATTTTCATTTATTATAACTAGATTTTCCCCCATTTTGTTTAGCTACATTTTCAGTATTAAAAAGGTTAAAAGAAACCATTTAATATGAATGAAGCTGACATCAGGATACAAATAATGTGCTATGCTTATCTTTCCATCGCATATTTGAGATGCTTTTTTTTGCATATCAATCCTTTATTTACAGTTAAAATAAGTTTTTTTCTAAACAGCTGTAAACATGCAAACCCTCTGAACCTGATCTAATGAGATCTACATCCAAAGATATCTCATTAGCTATAAATTCTCAAGGCATTTTAAAAGGCTAATGTGCTGTTATACCAGACCATCTGAAACACACCACTGTAAAAGTGGTGTTTCAGTGCTTCATTAAAGTCGGCACGAAATGAAAATTCAGCCTGTTATAGAACCCATTCCTTTTTTTGTTTTTTTGTTTTTTGACCTCATCATTTTAAAATACCTTTTTTCACCTATTTTAGTGCTACACCCACATCTAAATCAATCAACAACCGATGCATAGAAGTAAGTCTGTTCCTGTTACACCTGAATGCATGTCACAATATGGAAGAAAAGATCTGCCGCAACTTACGTTTTATCACAACTTCAAAGGAATGGTTCATTTTTTTACTCACCATCAAGTCATTCCAAACCTGTATGACTTTCTCTTCTAAAGAATGCAAAAGGTGATTTTTTAAAGAACATCCTGGCCACTCTTCTTAACATAATGAAAGTTAACGAGACCTGAGTTTGTCAAGTAGCAAAATGGTAAAAAAAAAAAAAAGGCACCACAAATGCTTCACAGATGTGGTCCATCTGACTTGCATGCTATATTCATAGACTTCTAAAGTCATATAATAGCTTTGTGTGCAGAACGCACAATTTAACTCCTTGAAAATTGACATCTGCCCTAAACTTCAACTCACTGGTTCACTGATCAGGTCACAGTGGATATCAGTTCACTGGAGAGGAAGATTATCACTGAATATAGCTTAGTCTTAATTTCAGTCTGTTCCTCACACAAAGCTCCCATATGCCTTCAGAAGACTTGAAACATAGTACACAATTCATATGAACCACTTTTAAGCTGCTTTTGCACCCTTTTCAAATCTTCAAAATCCCATTCATTGTAACTGAATAGAAAAGAGCGACCAGAATATTGTTCGAAATGTCTCCTTTTGTGTTCCACAAAAGAACGAAAATCACCCTCATTTTGTTCCAAACCCATGCGATGGCAGAATTTCCATGTTTGGCTGAGCAATTCCTTGAAATCACCCAACTTTCCTAAAAATTTCAACACCGTGCTGCAGTTACACTATAGATATTGCAAAAATTTTTGCAGTCAAACTGCAGTTTAAGAGCAGAGGAAGAAGATAAGACAAACACTCAACCAAACGATTAGAAAACAGGCAGACCAGATCAGATAATGGTTAATAATTTCCAACTTCTGAGCCCTTGAGTTCCATAAAATCAAACATTTTACCTTGACAGCTAAGTGCGTTATCCAGTAAGGCATTGTGATAAGAACATCTTCAAGTTATGTAAGGCCTTGAAGCACATCACCTTGCTTACCTTCAGTGCAGTATTTCCCTTTGTAGCCAGTATTAGAGCAATCGCACAGCACCTCGCTGTCATGAATGGAGCAGCGTCCTCCGTTGCTGCAGGGGTTTTGTTTAGTACACAGGTATTCCAGATCGTTCTTCACGCTCTGACTGTCCAGGAGAGCAGGAGGAGTCTCTCCTAACTTCAAGTTGGCGATCAGGCCTCGGAAAGGCGGCTCGTACTTGACCGTGCTGGACGTGAGGGCAGAGAGACGCACATCTGGTGGGATCCCACCCACGTACAAGTCGCTAGCCACCATCATTTCCCTTCGCTTGGACTTCACCTCCACCACTTTGCTCTCCCCGTCCATTGCCAGCATGGTCTCACGGTAATTCCTCGTGAGCAGCACGCGATGCCAGCGTTCGTCGTTGACGTGTGTCTCCATGTGCAATGAGGCTGGCTCACCGCAGTGGATGGCGAAGCGCAACTGCAGACGGCCGTCGTTGATCAAGAGCTCCAGGAAGTCGCAGTTGCCGCCATCGTCCAGGTACAGCACCACAGCTTTGCTGATGTTCGTCTTCATGGTGAAGCTCAGCTCTCCGGTGGCTCCCGCCTCCCAGGGTCCATAGCGAACCCACTGACCGGGCAGACCGTCGAACTCCAGAGCCGTGGTGACTGCAATGGCCACCATGAGCCCCAGCCAAACGGAGGCCCGCGAGAACTTCGCGCTGCACCTCCACTTCCGTGTCATCATCTTCCAAGCGTGCTCCTAATCCTCCTTTTCTAATGTTCCGTTTCTCTTAATCCACTGCAGAGGAGAGATTTATTTCCAGTCTAGCGTATTATTTTATCTGGCCTTTCCAAAATAGCGCTGCAGAAATAGCAAGGTTCCAGTTTTCTAAAAACCTCCTAATATTTTAGAGTTTCTTTTCACTTGATTCTCCATCTTGATTCTCTTCTGAGTAACTCCATTGAGGAACACTTCTGAAAGACCGTGTATAAAAAATAAAAAAAAACTCACACGGTACTTAGCGCTTTGAAATCTAAAACTGCCCTAAAAATCTAGTTGACTCGACATGTTAAAAGACCGATTTATGCATCTCACCCTCTGGTGAAAGTAGGATTACTGCTGCGGTTGTATTTTTCGTTTTGTAGATAGTAGGTCAAATACATGATTTCTTTCCCTAGAAATCCTCAGCTTCCTTTAGAGAAGTGCATCTGCATTCCACCAGTAAGTCGTCACCACCACAAATCCTCTGACCAGGCCTCTGAAAGTTTAAAAATAAAACAGACAGTATGTTAATTTATGACCAAGCTCAAATGCACTCCTAAATTTAGTCTGTGACTCACATCAAAGTACAATAATTTCTGGCCTTTAGTTGTGAATTTCTATTACGAGGCCAGTTTGATCACAAAATCAAGACCTGGCAGTGTGATTCCCTCGGCTGAGAATCTTTGAGCATAATGAAATCAATCTTTAATGCACTTTGCAGTGTAACAGACTGGGCTAGTTGACAGATACCCTCATTCGCTTTGCAAATTTGCCGATCAGTTCACA
Source organism: Sinocyclocheilus anshuiensis (assembly GCF_001515605.1). Lineage (NCBI taxonomy): Eukaryota > Metazoa > Chordata > Actinopteri > Cypriniformes > Cyprinidae > Sinocyclocheilus > Sinocyclocheilus anshuiensis. Next base: position 533,835 of record NW_015536521.1, on the reverse strand, counting down.
GATGAATATTCACAAACCAGCTCGCAGCTAGTGTTTTAAACAGCTCTGAGCCCCCTGAAGCCCTCTCAGTCAATCAACACCTCTCTCTTTTACCCATATAGTGGCTGAGCATAGTAGTGCACTAGTGACAGCGTCTGACAGCAGAGGATGACCGATAATAAGACAGAATGGGAGCGTAGTATGGGCATCAGGTGAGGAGTGTAAATGATGCATGTTTATTAATGAGGAGTATGCAGCGGCATGATCACACCACACTCCTTTTATTTGTGTGCGCTGTATGTGTGCCGAATTCATTAAAGGGAATATGCAAATCTGTGATAACTGCTCAATGCTTACAGCAAATCAACAGTAACGTCTGATATTGCGGGTCAGTTTTGAGTGCTAGGCTGTAGAGTTTGCAGCAGAATACTGCAATATACGGCACACTGTAGGAATGTCCTACATGTCCATAACTGAATCATCATTTTATGAATTACTACTTGATCAACAGAAAACACAAAATAGCTATTTTAAAAAAAAAAAGTGTAATACTTGGTTTCCATGGAATAGTTTGATGTAAACTGATGCAAGTATTTCACAAAGTTTCGTGAATATAGTATACATTTATAAATAACAAATCCCAACAATCAATCAGTAAATCAATGAATCAATCAGTCAATCAATGTTAGTTGTTATTGAAATAAATAAATAAATAAATAAATGGCTGTCAAATTGATTAATCGTGATTAATTGCATCCAAAATAAAAGTTTGTGTTTACATAATACATGTGTGTGTACTGTGTATATTTATATATACATAAAAACACACACACACACACACACACACACACACACACGGGTCAAAGACGTTAAGATGTCTGCATCAAAAGAAATTTACAAAAGGGATTTTATGTCCATAGAAAGCACATTAAATGTAAGTAAAGTGTCTACTTTTAAGGTTTTAAAATAGTTTTTGGAGGATAAAATGTCAAAATTTGGTTGAAATAATGTTACATTGTCATTCAGTGTATCACAATATTTATGTAAAAATTCAAAGGACATGCTTATTCTGACGTGTACATATTAAAATATATAAAAGAATAAGGGAGCATATTAAATTTTATTGTGTTTTTAAATTAGTAAAAAATTCTTACTGACAAATGGGCAAAACGCATATTTATTACAAGTAAGTAGTATTTGGGGTAAAACGAATTAGTCTTTTAATATGTCATAAACTGATTCTTGTAGTAAATATGCCTCAAAAGATTGTAACACTGAATTACATTTTAGTGGCTGTTTTCTGTAAATCATGGTAAAAATTTATATTTATTTTTTGCTTAGAAAAAAAACTATTTAATTAAACAGGACACTTTCTAATGTACTGAAAACAACAACAACAACAACAATTTAAAGCTGTATTACACTTATTGTTTTTATGCTTAAACCCTTTTTCGTCTTTGACCCACATACATGTATACATTTAAGAAATACATTGTAACGGTGGTGGCCCCCCAAAGTTAAATAGTAGTATTTAAGGTAAGTAATTAAATTGTTCGGGTGCCAGACAAGGCAAAGAATTCAAAAATTTGCCAAGTCAAAAGAGTTATTTTTTTTTTATTCTATCAATTCCCGGTAAAGCTAAAAAAAAAACACCGATACATAAATTGCCACCTGCACACTAACACACCGGAAAAAATACAAATCGATTAAACAACACCCTTCACAAAAACATTTCTTTTTAAGTCAGCAGACTATTATTTAATTATATGCCCAAAAAATATATATATTATATATATATAATTTATATATTTATATTTCTGTATAAAATAAATCCTATATAAATAAAATAAATATATATACACACATATTTCTTAAACGTTTGTGTATACATATAAATATACACAGTACACAGACGTTTTAATTGTAAACACAAACCTTTATTTTGGATGCGATTAATCGCAATTAATCGGTTTGACTGCCCTAAAATAAATAAATAAAACCTCATCATCTTCATCAAGCCTAACTTATATACAAGATGACAAATGACTTGAAATATCCATTAAAATATCCATGGCCCAGCACTGTTTCAGTGAATGAAAGAAATGCTTCCATGGTCAAAATGAAACAAACAGCTTGTTTTCCACGACTACATAGTATAAAAGCAAATGCACCATACAATAATAATGATAATAATAATAGTTACCTTTAAAATAAATAAATAAATAAATAGTTCTTATTACTATAAATAAATAAAATAAAAATCATCATCGTTATCATCATGCATAATTTATGTACAAGATGACAAATGACTTAATTAAAATAGCCAGTGAATGACAGAATTAATGCTGACATGATCAAATTGAAGCAGCTTGCTTTCCATGAATGTAATATAAAAGCAATCGCACCACACAATAATAATAATAATAATAATAATAATAAATTGTCAATATACTACTACTACTACTACTACTGAAATCAATCAATCAATCAGACCTAATTTACACATATAATGACAAAGACTTAATTAAAATACCCACAGAGCACTATTTCAGTGGTTAGAGAATAAGACAGATGAATAAGGTAACAAGTTAAGGGAATAAGACATAAGAAAGGTTTTTAAGATGAATTACCACGCACAAATGTGGCGTAACTGCTCAGTAAATTTGGCCCAGGAAAACAGATCACTGTGCAGCAGGGTGCCATACAGAGCTCAGCATCCATAAATAAAGGTGCTTGCATGGCGGAAGAGAAGATATTGAAGCAATATGCACTCCGCGAGCGAAGAAAAATTAATTTGATCACACAAAACGCGCGCTTAATTTCTCATTTGCTTCGAATTAATTACTGTGATCGTGCACAAGAGGACTTTTCAAAAGACCTTGAAAGTGATAACAGCTTTTCTGCCTTTCAAAACCTGGCCTTAAATAATACTCTCCACTCGTTGGAGAAAGAGCATAAGGAAAAATAGAAGGGTCTATTAGGTCGTTTTCTGCGAATAGTAGACGGGGAGGAAAAGATAAATTAAAAGGCCTGTTTTGAAAGGCTAACAACGGCACAGAATCTGTGGAAAACCTTCAAAAAGGTCTTGTGAAAGATTACGTTCTCTTATGTTTGTCAAAAGATTAGTGACTACATTTCTTAATAGCCGTTCCATACAGCATGCAGCACTGTGCAATAAAGCCAATGTGCACACATGGGACGGGAGGGGAGAGAAGAAATATGAAGCATAATTGGAATGAAAACACTCAATCCTATGCTATTCCAAATATATCAGCCATGTCATTTCCGCTTTAACGCAGCAGACAGACCGTTCTCCCCGCAGAAGGATCATTTTGTACCGCTGCATTGCATGCATTGTTCTGGAAGTGACAGTGACTTTATTGTCTGTAAGTAACAAAATGACATAAATGTAGTGTCTCTCAAAGCGACCCATCTCGCACTTTTTCAGCACATGCCAAAGTGTCTCGGGTGCGTGGCGTGCTCATTTGTAACCGAACAGGTCTTGCTAAACATATGCAGGTTGGGAAACCAGTTGGAAATCCAAATAGAAAGCATTCCTCTCTTTCTCCCGGTACGATCATTGTCATTAAGGTCATTATCTGCCCTTGAGCGTGATGCATGACTACAACACAGCGCATAACAATGAAGAGAGCAGGAGAGGCGGCCCTGACAAAGTGTTTGGCATGTTCCTGTCCACTCGTGACAGTGAGAAAACCCACTCTGAATTGTTATCTTCCCCCTAATGATGTTTTAGTGCAGATTTAAGCACTCAACACTTGCTGATGAAAGCCCGGTTCCCAGGTCAGTGTGCTATCTGAGCTAGAACCAAATAGAATTAGCCATGCTTTCTGCTCTTACATTGGAGAGTAATGGACAGCATAAGGATGCACTGAGGGCACTTTAGAAAGCGAGTCCGTGGCGTGAATTTACTATTAGCACATACGCAACAAAACAGCCACTGAATACATGAGCATCTTTTGTCAAGCTTATATTTAAAGATCACACTACGAACTAGCACATTCATATTCAATTAAGCACTGCGGTTCTGCCTCACATTATTTCCTCTTGATGTTTCTTTTAATTAGCCAAATCAAATCGACATGATTAAAGACAGAGTCCTCCTCCGCCACCTACCCACACGGAATGGCAGTTCTGGAAAAAATCTGCCCCCTTTTGTAGCTACAGAACAGCATCCGGGGCTAAGCAG
>NW_015536521.1:494693-529384 GCF_001515605.1 Sinocyclocheilus anshuiensis | reverse complement strand
CAGGAATGGCAGATGGCTAGCAAATGGTTGGTTCAGATTGTGCGTTCACAACTTCAGAGCGCTTGGTGCATACGAGGAGAGATAACTGAGATGAGGTACGCGACTAGCCGCAAGGGAGACGGCAGCCCGCTGCTGTGGTAGAGAAGCCAGCTGTCCTTTCAGAACCACGGACAGCAGGCAGCAAATATCAGCACCACGGACAGCGCCGCTGACCCACCATCAGTGAGAGCTCCAGGCTTGGATGTGAGATCAGTAGAGCGGCATAGGATGCAGCCGAAATCCCATTTAAGCAGAACTGTATGAGGCTCAGAGGGAGAGAGAGCTATAAGCTTAAAGTCCCAGATGATTGGGCTAACTCCACCTGTCTGTGATGGACGAAGGGTTCAAAGCAAGAGCAGGCAGAGGCTAGCAAACTCTTTGACATGCTTTCTGTAATCTAACACCCACTGGACCATCGCTTCAACCCATCTTTGTGGAAAACCTGCCCTTTTTACTGTGAAGTCTCATTGGAGGTGGGAATGCATTCGACCCAGGGCTGCCAACCACAGGTCCGTGGAGAAAACGGTCTACATAAAACTCCTCTTGACATTTCCAAACTGTTAACTAATTTCTAACTTTCCATCTCATGATCTGTTAAGCATTATATCAGGGTGTTTCAAGCACTTATGTCCTTGGGCATGATATTTAGCTTTTTGCTATATAAAGGTCTCATTAAAAATGTATTCAAAACTTATCACGCAATTCTACTTCTTAAATAATGACTTTTATTGTTTTATAAGAATAAAACCATAAAATCTAAATAAAAGACCCAGACTTTTGATCTTAAAATATGAAAATCCATCATAAAAATATGCATGACATATTTTTCTATTTTTCTAAGGTCATTTAATTCTAAATGTGGTTAAATGTAATTTCCACAATTTATTAATAAATTAGTATTAGTATTTTTATTAGTAGCAGCATTAGTATACGTATTATTAAATTATTTATTATTACTAGAGGTAAATGTATAATAGCTTGTACTATGTAATAATAATAATAATAATAATAAATGCATATATTTTATATAATGCAGTATACTACACTATAATAGTCATATTTTTATCTTTTTTGCACAATTTCTGTATCACTTTAAACATTATATTTACCTCTATTATTTTTATTAAATTGTTATTATTATTAGTGAAATATGATTGATATAATAATTATCATTCGTATATTATATTATATTATATTATAAAGTTATTTTTTGCACATTTTCGGTATCACTTTTAACATTATGTTTACCTCTATTATTATTATTATTAAATTGTTATTATTATTAGTGAAATATTATTTGTATATTATATTATATCATATCATATCATATATCATATCATATTATATTCTTTGGAGTCTTGGGTCATGGCTGGGTCATAGCTACTGCATAGTTATTCTTTGAAAGCACTGAAAATAAATACGGCTAGTCCTGCTAATTATGCAGAGAATTCAGGTCTTATTAAAACTGAGTGCTTGCCAGTGCTGTGTGGAGGTGTTGAGGAAAAGCCCCAAATGCTCACATCAGGAGTTAGCATCAACTTGCTAAGCAGGTAACAAGTGTTTACCATTTACACAGCAGTAATTGTGTCTAAAAAGGCCAAATAGGAGCATACAAAAAGATTCACTTCATTGTATACATTTACACACTTAGTATGCTCTTGACAGCTTGATGTGAATACGAGCAGGGACTTAAGAATTGACAAGGGACAATTCTAGAGAAATATGATCTTCATAAGAATTTATATCGAAGTTCAGCCAAATGTTGCTGGATGAAAGAGGCTTTCTGTGAATATCATCCATCGGAGTGCAGCAGGAGTTGTGATGCTCCATTAAAAACGTGTGTACGTGTAAATGTGAGATGGAGAGAGAAGGAGAAGGAAGAAAGGAGGGGGTGAAAAGAGGAGGTGGACAGAGACAAGCAAAGTCGCTGGAGGGAGAAATAACACTTACAATGAAATGCACAGACACAATTCCATTATTAAAGCATCTAACATGCGATCCAAAGACAACTTTAATTGCGCAGGTACCTAAAACGATTGCACTTTCTACATACATTCAGAACATCCGTGACGCCTCGGGGAGAATCATGCAGAACGTGAAGGGAGGGGGAGGAGGGAACCCTGAGAGGCGGAGCTATTTTGATTGACGGATGCCTCGATTCCGGCGACAGCTGCGGAGTCCACTCAATGACAAATTGTCAAGCACATAATCGCAGGGTAAAATACACAAGATCTAATTACCACACATTGTCTGAGTTTCCCCTTCATTCGATCTTGCAGGTGCCAGAAATAATTGCCATGTCTGAAAAGCAAAGAGTAGGCAAAGGCAAATCGAAAGAGCTGCGGCTAAAGGAATACGGGCCGAGGAGACTGTTGTTTTAAAAACCCCTCCGGTAAAAAACCACTGAGCTGTGAGGTGGTGCTGCAAGTATGCATGCATTGTGTTTTTCCTGACATATTGAAAAGTAAGCAAAAAAAGCCCTTCGGAATATCTGCTGTGTCATTGCATTATCTGATTTGCCATTCTGTCTGTTTTTTCAGCACGCTTCCGCGGTTTGGAGGGTTTAACGGCTGTAGGAAGTGGGGTGGTTGACCGCAGGGAGTGCGAAGATGCTGGCTGACGGGTGGTCAAGACGTTGTGTGGCGGCTGTTGGAAGGGGACGGAGCTTGGTGGCTGGGATGTGAATGGAGGCGAGGGGAAGAGAGTACACTGTCTTGGCTGACTGGATGGAGAAGCCCTGGAGACCCTGGTGTGATGTAGTGCGGTGCAGAGCGTGGAGCGAGCGATAAGGTCAGGGCACAGCAGATACAGCATGTGGGCCTGCAGTCCTACAGGACCGTCTCATTTGTTTCCTATCACTTTCGCAGTCCAAAGGGAAGCCTGAGCAAGCAGGAACCAGGGGAAGACATAAATAAAGCTAGGATCATGTCACATCTTGAGGATGATATGACACACAATGCTGAGGTTCAGTCTGTTCCACATGCACGGGGTCGTAGCTCCTGGGGGAAAACCACAGGACTTGTACTTTCAACAATTATTTTCAATATTACAGTGAATGTTGTAAAGTTGCAAATACATGTCCTTTCTGCCCCCTGCCCAGAATCCACATACAGGTGAAGATCAGACATGGCAGGTGTATAACTATTTAATGAACCAGAAAGAGAGCAAAATAGTCTGGTTCTCAGAAAAATCCCATTAATTTCCTCCAACATCAATGTTTAAACATTTTAAGACAGACCTACTATGAGTTGTGAGGTCATTAGGGTGAAGATATATGCTTTTATAAAAGCTACAAGCCAGTGTTGTTTAAACTGCAAAAATGACATTTAATAGCCTCATTAATGATAAACAACAACATTACCCATAACCCAAAAATTCCTGTTTGTTTGTTTTTTAAACAAAGTTTTTCGTCTTTTATGAAAATTATTTTATAATTGGTCATTTTAGTACATTTTTCTTTAGATAATAGACAAAAAAAATGACATCGGTTGACAATATGTTCAATATAAATAAAATATATCCAACTGCAACAGGCCAAACTTGGTCCACATTTTTTTTTACATTTTGGAAAAAAATTAATTATTAATATTGAATTAACATTAATAAGAACTATATATTATTAAATTAATCTCATAATATACATTTTCGCAATGCTTTACAAAAAGGCTTCACTACCTAACATTGGTTAACAACTGTACATTAGTTAACATGAACTAACAATGAAAAAATATTCTAAAACACTGATTAATCTTAATGTTTATCTCAACATTTACTAATGCATTGATAAAATCAAAAGTTGTATCTGTTAACAATTAGTGGTCGACCGATATGGGGTTTTTTTTACAGCCGATGCCGATATCTTGGAAAGTGGGGAGGCCGATGGCCGATATAAAGCCAATATAATTTTATTTATTTTAATTCATATTTAAGAAATTTGAAATCATTTGAAAATGGATTAAAAATAATTGTGTAAACTAAACATACTTATACTTTAGAAGACAAAGCATTTTTCACAAATAAATAAATATTTAATAAAAATCTAATTAAAGAGGAAGTAAACACTGTAACCAACAGGTCACTCAGTATTCTGGGAAGTTTGTGTGCATTGAGAATCTTTTTTATTTTTTTCAAATAAAGCCAAGGTAACACTCATTTTACATACAGCAAATGACATGAATATGACAGTGGGCAAATGCATAAAGCGCAGCATAATTTGAAATCACTAACTTAATTTAAAGTTTGTCGATCGCACATCTCCAGTGAAGCTGAACTCTCCTCCTGTCAGCATTCAATTTGCACGGACCGACCGTCACACAGAGAACACCGATCATGCAGGATACAAATGCACACTTCACAAGATCTCACAACTGGATCCGACTAAGTTTGCAAGGTTTGTGAAATTAAATGTTCATTAGTCATTCAAAGATTTGTTTAAATGATATACATGCGTATTTGCTGAATGCTGACGGCAAATGAGAAAGTATTATAATGATTACCTTTCTATTACTAATAATATTAAAGCAATCATTATAATACTTTTTGTATACATTTTAATTCCTTTGTTTAACAGTTCAGACTGATTATTAGATAGACTTATCTATATTAGACAGAACTGAACGACGACAGCGAACAAGAGGGAGAATGTGAGCAGTGCGCTCAGGCGCTGCCGTTCTCAGCGTGTCAAAATAAAAGTCCCGCCTCGAACACATCGGCCAAACAGAAAAACTTATCGGCCGATGCCGATATTTGAAAAATGCCAAATATTGGCCGATATATTGGCCTTGGCGATATATCGGTCGACCACTAAACGAAACACACTGAAATAACACTCTAGCACCCACTCACTCCCATTAAGCACTGTTTAACATATTCAGCATCTTTTAATCAATAGTTTTATATTTATCCATCATTTTTTTACTACGTCATTTTGCAATGGTTTATGGGATTATAGTTCATTTCCTCATTAAATCCATTAAGTATGCAGTCTTGTACCTTTGCCTTATTGTCTGATTTTCAAATACTTTTTTGTTTGTTTGTTTCAAATCGAATTTTGTAGTGTTTTGATTCACTTCATAGCTGGTTGTTTTGGTTGATTGCTTGTAACTCTTTAACAAAGGCTTTATTAAAAACACTTCATTAAAATACTTCCAGAACCAAGGCTGCTGATAAAGTGGACAGGCACTAATGAAATCTATGACACCAGGACTGACCTTCAAACAGCAACTCAAGGTCGTGTCTTTTCCCAAAACGAGTGAATGGCTGTAATTAGCAGTGATCTTCAGTGCCGCCTCGGGCTGTAACACTAAAGGAAATCACATTAGCAGGACAGAAGACCAACACCCATAATATTAATCAATGAGCTCCGTTAGAACCTGCAGCTGGGACGTCCTGAACCTAAATCATCCTTTGGACAGACAAAACCTAATTGATTTCTGTTGTTTATATTCTAATAGTGAAATTATACAGCCAGTTGCCACAAAATGCAATTTAAGAGATTTGTTGCTGTTTTTGTTTTTAGGAAAATTGACCATTAACAGATGTTTTTTTTTTCAAACAAATCTGACTAGTTTCTAATTTTGTTTTTAATAAAAAGCTATCATGCATCTTGAGAAGACCTGGAATATAGTTCACAAATTAAACTGTTTTAATGATACTTTGTTTGAATACATACATCTGAATGGCTGTTTGTAAACATAAAAATACTACTTGTCCGTGACAAGTGTGTGAAAATGAAAAATTTCACACCATGTTGTGTACACTGAAAAAACTTGTTAGATTTACTTTGAAACAACTTTCATTCAATGGCTTGTAAATTTCACAAATACTTACAAAGAATCGACAACTAACACATTGAATTAAACATGAAATTTTGAAGTTACTAATAATATTAAAGCAATCATTATAATACTTTTTGTATACATTTTAATTCCTTTGTTTAACAGTTCAGACTGATTATTAGATAGACTTATCTATATTAGACAGAACTGAACGACGACAGCGAACAAGAGGGAGAATGTGAGCAGTGCGCTCAGGCGCTGCCGTTCTCAGCGTGTCAAAATAAAAGTCCCGCCTCGAACACATCGGCCAAACAGAAAAACTTATCGGCCGATGCCGATATTTGAAAAATGCCAAATATTGGCCGATATATTGGCCTTGGCGATATATCAGTCGACCACTATTAACAATTCTATTAAAGTCTAAGTTCTCCCCAGAATGTGTTTGTGAAGTTTCCGCTCAAAGTACCCCACAGATCATTTATTAGCTTTATCGTGTTGAAAATGCCTATTTTGAGTGTAAGCAGATACATGTTATTTTCGTGCATGTCTCTTTAAATGCAAATGAGCTGCTGCTCCTTGCCCCCTTTTCCAGAATAGGGCTGAGCCTTTACAGCTCGTTCCTCAGATACTCTGCCAAAAAAATATTCGAATTTGATTATCATGTATAGTGTGCTGAAATAATGCGTTTTAATGCCATATCAGTTTAAACTTCTGATATACAATGGTTTTCTGAGCGCACACATCCGAAGCGTGTGAGTACCAAACTAAGTTCTCTTTCATGTCTTATTGCGCAAAACTGTCAAATGCACAAAAGTTTATGTTAAAAACACACAGGAGTTACAAAAACAGTCGGTTATGTCTGTGAAGGTAAACATCTGGGACAGATGCTGTCTATACTGATAATATGACCTAAACAATAAAATAAAAACAGAAAATGACTTGCTACTCTTGACCGAATAACTTCTATATCTTTAATAAGAAGACATGTCTTACTTGAATGCTGCTTTTAAATGCTCTAGTGTGAAGATAAACATGGCAGATTGTGTGCGGCTCACTCAGGGCGGGGTCTCTGGAAGCACGCACACAGAAAGTGGCTGTCACACAGCATGTGAGCCTTAAACTAAGTTCTCTTTCATGTCTTATTGCACTTAAACTGTCAAATACATGCACGTTAAGTTACAAAAACACAGTCGGTTATGTCTGCGAAGGTTAACAGCTGGGAAAGAAATTGCATGTTTATTTGAGATCTGTGTATTAACTGACAGCAGCATAATATACACTACCTATACTGCTGTCTCCGCTGTTAATGTGATCCAAACAATAAAATAAAAGCAGAAAATCACTCACTACTCTGTACTGAATAACGTCTATAGCTTTAATTAGAAGACATTTCTTACTTGAATGCTGCTTTTAAATGCTCTAGCGTGAAGATAAACATGGCAGATTGTGTGCGGCTCACTCAGGGCGGGGTCTCTGCTAATACGGCAGTGTCAGTCAGCAGTCGTGGGTGTGGCCTGTGCAAAGTGATGTCACATTTTACAGATTCTGCAAACAGCTTGTTCTGAGACACTGCTTATGATTTATGGGGATTAAAAAAAGGAGAGGATGATTTTTTATCATTATACAGTGATGTACACACTGCCAACACACATGTATGTTCAAACAATTGGTTTCTTCTTTTCTGATCATTTGGAATGAGGATAAAAAGAAAAAAAGAAAAAAACATAAAAATAAGTTCAAACATCAATTCATTATCTACTATTTCCTGAATATTATGAAATTCAACCATTCAGCGCTCGCGCGCTCTCCTGGAGACCGTGCGCTCATGCACACTCGCAGCTCACACACATAACGCTAGGTACACATTACTCCGTTTGCAGTGCGAATGTGGTGCGTATTTTTTCTGTAATATTCTCTATCTCTATCTTTAAGCCCTTTCAAGCCACAAGCTTTTGAAATCTTGATGTCAAAATCCAGCATTTTTCCAAAAATCCCTGGCGCCTAAAAGGTTAAAATTGAATTTTGCATAATAGGTAGTGTAACGGATCACAAAATTCACGGTTTGGATCATATACGGATTTTGAGTCCTGGATCGGATCATTTTTCGGATTAGCCAAAAAAAAAACCTTACTTTAAGTACTTCTATACCACAGCAAAAACTACTAGCTTAACTAATAAAGTTAGTAATAAAACAAGAACAATTACACAAATTACAAGCATAGATGAAAACAACAAATCACAGTTACAAATATCAGAATTTTGGTGCAGAAATGTAATAAGTTTAACACAATAGTGCTCACTGCACAAGTTAAATACAGATTAATCTTTGTGAGAGCTGTGGTGTTATTTGATTAGCAGACAGAAACCAGTATTTATTGGCTGCTGTCTCTTTAAGACCAAATGCACGGACCTAATACCGACACACATCCGGTTTCTTTCTCACCCGTTTATGTTCACTTAAAACATAACCGACTGTGTTTACTAGAATACTTGCCAAAGCGGGTATTTTAGCATAACTTTGTGTGTATGTGAAAGAGGAATCACGCGGTGTCTGAATCGTGCCTCTCTCTCTCTGCGTGTGCGCGCTTCGGTTGTGCACGGCAGCGGCTGAGCGCACAGAAAAAAGCGTGCGAGTTAAAACTGCTTGAATGTGTAATTAAGACCAAATGCACGGACCTAATACTGACACACATCCGGTTTCTTTCTCACCTGTTTACGTTCACTTAAGACATAACCGACTGTGTTTACTAGAATACTTGACAAAGCGGGTATTTTAACATAACTTTGTGTGTATGTGAAAGAGGAATCACGCGGTGTCTGAATCGTGCCTCTCTCTCTCTGCGTGTGCGCGCTTCGGTTGTGCACGGCAGCGGCTGAGCGCACAGAAAAAAGCGTGCGAGTTAAAACTGCTTGAATGTGTAAACTGGTAAGACAAAACATGTGCAAATGATAAACTTTCACTCTATGATGGTTAAAATTAACAGTTAATCCGCGAACCACATGCGTGCCGAACCATGTGACCTGGTCCGTACGGATCACGGATCATCTACAATCAGTTGCACCCCTAATAGGTGACTTTTAACTAACATTAACAAACATTAATATGCTGTAAAAATGTATTGCTCACTATTAGTTATTTAGATTTTTAACAACAAAATACAAAATAACATATTTCTCTCTCTGCGTGTGCACGCGCGGCTGAGCGCACAGAAAAAAGCGCGCAAGTTAAAACTGCTTGAATGTGTAAACTGGTAAGACAAAACATGTGCAAATGATAAACTTTCACTCTATGATGGTTAAAATTAACAGTTAATCCGCAAACCACATGCGTGCCGAACCATGTGACCTGGTCCGTACGGATCACGGATCATCTACGATCAGTTGCACCCCTAATAGGTGACTTTTAACTAACATTAACAAACATTAATATGCTGTAAAAATGTATTGCTCACTATTAGTTATTTAGATATTTAACAACAAAATACAAAATAACATATTGGATTATATTTCAATATTTATACACATATTCTTGTCATGGCAGGAGCGCTGCACGTTTCAAGTCAAAACGCGGCGCGGATGTCTTTATTCAAATGTATCTGAAGGGAACGTGTCGTTGGCATTTTAATTTCATCTTACCTATAATTCCTGATAAAGCAGCATTTATGAGCGCGGAGCTGCTTTGTGTAAAGCTGTTACCGAGGAAACTGCATTATTTCAGCTCTCCTAAAGCGCCACCTCGTGGCACAGAATGAATTTGCATTTCCAATAAGCCTTTCTTGAGAAGGATATAACTGCAGCTTGGCTTTCTTTGTGATTATGGTCAGATCAATGCAAATATCAACTCGTGTTTTTACACAGCAAACACAGTTGCAAATGAGAAAAAAGTTAATGTGCCTTCTAAAAATCTAAACAATTAAGACCTTAATATTTATACGTTTTAAATTGACAATTTATATGCTTGATTTATCCCTTTTCATAAAAATGGTCTAAAGGCTGAAATGCTGTTGTAAAATATTTTAGTTTTTGTGAAAAAAAACCTGTATCTGAATTGTAAATCATGTAATTTTATGGCTCAATATTGTATGTTACCATAGACATTGTTCAACCCCACTCATACTGTGTTCCTTTTACTTGTGCAGCTCTTAAAATGGGTCATAAATTGCCTTAAATTTATTTTTAAGAATTCTGCAGATACCCTGTAAATAGTGAAATAAAATTCCTTCCTTCATATTTGTTTATATTTGTGTATTGAAAATAGTTTTGATTTACATTTAAACTTTTATCTGATTTTCTATATTAAAAAAAAAAAAAAAAGGTATTTTTTTAGGCCCTGCATGGTGTTATATTTCACCCTAATTTGTTATACTGTTATATTCCATCAGTATTTCATTACAGTCATGCATTCTTTGGTCTTATATCTCCATTATTTGTAATGACATCAAAAATCCTTTGTCAAAAAAAAAAAACAAGACAAACATTCTTGCCAGTAATTCTGAGTAACGCTCACAAATCCTTTGTCTATTTTTTAGATTCAAATCAAAGTTTGTATGCTTTGAGCTGGTTGGTTTGATTCATATCTTAGAACTCTTTATTAAACAATGTTCAAAAAATCCCCATTGAGAAAACGAATGGGAAAAAATACTTTCAGAACAAAACATGGCCAGAGAACAACAGTCCATTGCAGTTCATTTGCCATTCGGACAATTCTCCAGTGAATCTTGTCTATCATTAAATGGACAAGGATGAACCTCTCTGTTTCTAATCCAATCAATATATATCCACAACACCTCACGATGGATGACAGGTGTGACCTCGACGGCTCTCGAATGGAATCAAATATAAAGAAAATCAATACGGTGCAATACGGGGTGACAGTCTTTAGTTAACTGATGCTTCTGACTCGGCCCACGCAATTCGACAACAAAATCGTTGCCTAACTTGCTCATCCCGTCCCTGGCTTTTCACGCTAACCGGCTGTGACAACTATGACACAAGCAGTCACATTAGCGTACCACTTCAGTTTGTATCTTGTGCAATTTACCTTCTTCAGTGGATACCAAAGTGACACAGCGGCATTATTTCTCCCCCTCTGCTGTATGTAAGAAAGCCATGTGTGTATTCAATGAGCGAAAATGTACACACGTGCAGCACGGTCCCAAACCGCTGCTGTTAACCGCAACTGATATTATCTATCACAAGCCATGCGAGATGGAGCTCAAAGTCATGAAAAACATGATACAATGTAGAGATATTATACAGATGTATGTGCATCATAAACTAATACGTTGCTAGACTGTTTAACCTCATAAGGCACATTACAGTTAGTAGCTCATCCCACATCCACAAGCCACTATAAGTCCTATAGCTGTTCTCTTCTGGTTCAAGCAGCGGTTTTTGGGTCGTACCCTGTCGTCGTCCAGGGTATAAACGGTCGTACCATCACTCTCAGTGGGCTCTGCTGAGGTGGATAAACCCTGGAGCAGCAGTGGATGAAACAGGCACGTGGGGTGGATTGAGCCCATGAGAGCAATTTTACAGATGTACAACACTCTCTCTAGACACAAATGTGCTGATACAGGCCATCCAACAGCCAGACAGATGCTGACATACATACAGAAATGGGCACGGAGCTGTGATGGGGAATGTACTGGGACATGCCATGCAGGACTGGAAATTTAGAACAAAAAATAAAGGGAAAAAATCATGGAAATGAACCAGTTTTTATGTTGAAAAAAAAAAGTACTGGGGTCGAATGATTTATTACATTTGGTTGCATTAACAGTAACCTGACCGACTGCATTATTTTTCAATAGAATATTCAGCTAAGGTGCTGCAGCTGCACCACTAGCAAATCCAGGAAAAAAAAAGTTTCAGTTGCGAACGTGAAGTGCAAGACTGGGTGTTGCAAAGTAATACAAAAGACAGTAACACCACATCTTTTTATTGCATTGTCCTTACTCGTGCCCACACAGCAACAAACATACTGCTGTTGTCCGACATGCAATCAAACAGCTTTTCTTTTTAATGCATTGATCTAAATTGAAAAAACAAATGCCACTCTTTTTGACAAATTAATTTTCATGACTTTTCCCTGACCTGTCCCGTCATATGTGGTCATATGTGTTATACCTGGATAATTTTTTTTTTTATTTATCGACTTATTTATGGATTAAAATTTGATTCAGATGTACCTATATTCAGAGTGGTTTGTTACTGAATCATTTTGAGATCAGTTCATTGAAAAAAAAATACTGAAAAGAATTTGTTCACAAATCAAACACTACTATCGCTTGTTAGCAAGATTTACTTAACCTTGTAAAGACTGAAACAATAGTTAGAAAAATCAGATTTTTTTTTTTTATGAAACGTGTGCATGTGTGTTTTATCATAATATTTGGTACATCAGGCTTTTATGGCTCATATAATACAGGAGAATATGGAGCTCACACTAAAAGAGGAAAAAAGACCTCAGTTTTATTCAGAGTCCGAAACGAAGCAAAAATATATGCTATTTGGTATTTGCGGTTACATAAAAAGCATATAAATATCAGATGTCACTCTATATCTCCCAGGTTTATGTCTTATTAAAATATTTAAAGGGATCACGGCACGAATTTTTCAAATTATTTTAATGTTTGTTTGTTTTTTTGTGGAAATAAAATGATTTAGGTGGGTCCTTTAACAAGCCAATGTTATGACTGGCTAATGTTATTGCATAGAAAGAAGTATCAATGTTCGTTTGCTAATGCATGTAAGTGTTACGAGAACATTACCCATATAAAACCTTCGTTTACAGACAAAGCATTATGAAATTATTTAATCATGGTTTGCGATGCAGCTGCTGTCAGATCCAATACTACAAACTGCTTCATCTGTCAACACAAGTTTCTTTGCGAACTCTCCATTACACAACAATACCTTTACAAAACAATCTGCAGTCAAATGCCCTGAATAAGCATATAATCCTCCAGCATGAATCAGCACGCCATTAAAAACAAACCATCCACTTGTTCCTGATGCTGGTATTCTTCTCAACTCTTCTCAACGAGCTGTTTAAACTGGACACGTCAAAGAAAAATCATATTACTCTTCCATTTATCCTGTTGTCGACAGACTCAAGAATCACGCTCCTGGTCTTACTGTGAGTTACTACTTGTGAACGTTATTCACAGGACGATTAGGTCTCGCACATCTATAAAATAAACACTTTTTGGTTGAAGTCAACTAGTTACCTGTATTTTTTTGTTTTGTTTTGTTTTGATTTAGTGAATAGGGTGCTTCATTCAAAATAAATACATAAATAAAATAAAAAAGTACTAAAAGAATCATTACCACAACTGTTAGGAACTGAAATCATTAAATGGAATCGAAATCTAAAAGAATCATTCAATTCCTTAAGATTCCCTATGCAACAAACAGCTAAAAAAGCTGAAATAAACTGTATAAAAGTCCATGAATATCAGGAAAAAATAACAAACATTTAATTATGAGAAAGGAAGAGTAAAAAAATAGGGTAAATAAAAATACTGCATGGTGGAGTAAGTGTACAGGCATTGTGTGCAGAGAGTCTGGAATACAGAACACGCACACACATACACGCACACGTTGTGAATAGATAGCACAAGTATTCAGTGCATAAAGTTAGAGTAGGTGACAGTGACTAATGGCTATAGATGGGGATGGGCCAGAGCTTTCGGGAGCAATGCCATGCGTGATTAATCAAAACACTGCATATGTAAGGAAATGTTCACAGCCACCACGCATGACAAGCTATAGAGATTTATACCGTGCCCCTCGAGTTCAGAGCGCAGGGTTAATGCCAAAAAACAACTGGCATATTCCGACGTGGAAAAACTATCAGGAAAACACAATCGTGTGATGAGTCAGAGACAAATCACCTACGAACTGTGGCTGATCGGACACGTAGTGACAGGGGCGAGAGTCTATCAGAATCTGCATTTACACCAGAGGTTCAAAAGCGAAATATAGCCAGCATGAGCATTGAGCAACCAACGAGGATTAAGGCGTGTCCCAAATCCAATTGGATTATAGATACAAGAATGAAATTAGGGAAAAAAGGAAAGGAAAATAATGCCACAACCTCTATCCAGTATCCAATTGTTCCACTAATAGAAAAAGAGAGAGTACTAGCAAGCATGGACGGAAACCTAATCTCGCTAATAAGCAACTTTAGAAGCACGTCGATGAATGAAAACGAGAAAAAAAACATGCAGGAAGGTGGTCTATTCAGAGAGTGCAGGAGCATGAAATTAATAGGACATTAGCCTGAATAAAAACTAACTTTCATAAACCAGCTCCACTGCAGGAGCAACAAAAGGACAGGCTTGATGTGGAAAACAATGAAGAGCGTAAGTGGGAGGGGGACAGGTGAGGACAGACATCAGCCGAAGCTTTAATTTATTCAGCCAAGCAATATGGTACATCACAACCACCCAGTGTGAATAGGACAGACACTCTAGGATAATTCAGTTTATCAAAGTCAGCTAGCATCTCAGAGCTACTCATGGAGAAAGAGAACCATTACTGGAGTGGGCTTTAAAGGCTGGAGGCTGCCTGCGCCATTTCTCTAAGTGTTTTTTTGCCGTTAGCGTTGAATTATGGATTCAAATTGCATGGGAAGATGGGGTAAAAAAAAAAAAAACCTCATAGGTTGTGGTTACGGATGTGCAAACTACATATTTTCTATACAATCAACCAGTTGGTGGGTGGAAGCAGTTACTCGAGTACTTTGTCTTAGAATAATTAGGGTCTGACAACTCAGACCCCAATCAGATGTGTTTCTTATGCATTCATGTGTTCAAAAACAGCCAGAGAGAATGCAAATGTATTGAACAGAACAGTTTCTGAGATTGAATTTTCGAAAACATTACTTTTTTTATCCCCATAGTGTACACAATTCACAAATGAATTGATATTTCTTTTAAATTCTGACTGATTTTATGAATTTGAATTGAGGTAACAAACATGATTTGCAATTTGAATACAATTAAAATGAACTGAAACTTGAATAAATGCAAATAACTCTTAAGAACAATAGACTGATAGAATAACAAATGGATGTTGGAAAAGCCACCTACAGAATTTTGCATTTAGTTTATATTTCTCATCATATTAATTCATCATAAAAATGCACTTTTGTGGACGAAGGTGGAAAAACGCTTAGGCCTAATTTCCCAGAAAGCATCATCTGCGTTGAATTTCTTTGAACTACAAACCAGTCAATTCTTTCATTATTCCAATTCAAATTCCAATTTAAGTGTGTGGTATGGCCAATTCAAAATAACATGAACTTGAAGGGACAGAAAAGAAGATTTACAAAAAGAAAAGCACAACCCTGTAATAGGAAAACTGACACATATACAAAAAAATTAAAATAAAAATGCATAAAATGCATTTATGCATAAAACTATCCTATTCCTCGCAAAAACCTTTGAAGGCCTTTGGATTATGTATAATAACAGAAAAATCACAGCAGATTATCTGAAGTCTGACGGTAATTATTTTGAAATTTAGTTACACAAGTCCTGCTTCAATGGCTGTACCATCAACCTTTCAGAAAAGTTATTTCTCTAAATTTAACTCCACCAAAAGAATTTCACAGAGGTTGGACAAAATAATGAGAGAGGTTAATATAATTTGTGAAGGCTACAGTGAAAAAACAAACATTGCAATTATATTTTGTTTATCAGATGGTTTGATAGATAAGATTCAAATGGAGACAATACAAAAGTTGTATGAGTATATTCTAAGAAGGTTGGAAGTTGTGTTAAAGCCAAGTGGTTGTAAAACACCTTAAAGGAATAGTTCACCCAAAAATGAACATTTTGTCATCATTTACTCACCCTCACGTCGTTCCAAAATTGTTTAAGTTTCTTTCTTATGTTGAACACAAAAGAAGATATTGTTTTACACAAATACACAAACAGTTGTCGGTCCTCATTTACTTCCATAGTAAGGAATGAAATACTATAGAAGTCAATGGGGACCTTCTGATTACCAGCTGATTACCAGTGGGGACTGTTTGATTACCATCATTCTTAAAAATGTCTTATTTTATGAGAACTATCCCTTTAATAAGAAATATTTGCTATTTCTCTGGTGTTTGCATTATTTTGTCGTACCCCTGTATTATATTATACTGTATGTGTGCATGTATGTATGATTTCCACAATTCAGTTGCTGGACAACTAATCCTGAAATGTCCCTAGTTCTGGTTCTAGATACAAATACTATTGTATTTATACTATTATAAATACAATAGTAATAGTAATACTAATACTATTACTATTACACCACCGATTCACCACCATCTGTCATGGTGGGGTTGTTATTTAGTGTTTCCATCAATGATTCAAAGGTCCTACATGACTTTCTACTTGTCAAACGGACATGAGTCATGACGTTGTGGTTTAGGTGGACAACGCCTGATGCCATAACTTCTGAGGAAGTGCATTCATGAAGTGCATTAGGGGAACTACATTACATCTTTTAAGCGAACTGCCTTTCACTTTGGATGAGCATCTGTACAAGAGCTTTAACTTCAAGGTGGACCCCTTTACCAGTCTGTGGTCAGGGGTTTCTCATCGGTGGGCCGTTTGTTTATCCGGGATATATGCGCTAATTGACGTGACAATGCCTGCACACTTCACATTACGAAATCGCTGATGCATTTATTCAGGGGTCACTTCGGGGGCACACGAAAATGTTCGGTCAATGTCGACAAACTGTACAAACGACCTCCGCCAGGGACTAGGTGGGCAGGAAAGGAAGGGTGGCCAGAGTGGCCAGAGAAACAAACTGCCACGTCTATTTTGTGCTCCCAGGCCAGGATGAAATCACCGTGAGGCTGGGAGCCAGAAAACCCAGGCTGGTGGAGAGGAGACTGAACCAGCGCTCATAAATTATTCTGATCCTGGCCGTGGCCACCTGTGCAGGGTAGAGGGAGGACACAGCGCTGGCCTCCAAAATGACCTGACGATGTGGCGCACACCAGCTCCGATGCTACATACAGGACGTAGCCTGCCCCCTTCCCCCCAAGTGCCTACGCACGACGACCTTGAGAGGAACAAGGGACGACGGTGACATCAGGCTTGACTTCCTAAATTAAAAGAGCAGAATGGCTCCAGTCATCCCTGCTGGCATCTCGGAGGGGCGGGCTGGCCGTGTGACAGGAGAGGCGCACTGGCCACAAAACTAAACAGAGTAGATTACATTACGGCTATCTGTGATTAACAGATACAGATCTGCAATGCAATGTATGCTACGAAAACCCTCAATAAGTATTGACAATGTGCTTAAACAAGAACATCCAAACAGTTCTGCTATTGTGCCTTGTTAGAGTGTCATTTCAAGATGACTTTGATGTCTGTTGGACTCCCACATACAACCTCAGCAGGGCTCCAGAATGCAGATCTAGACGCCATTAACGACAGCCAGTAAAGCTTTGCGCGGCTGCATATGTGGTTCCATGAGATATTGTCTCGTTAGAGTGTAAGCCAGTGTTCCCTGCACACAACAACAAACACAGTACGAGCCTCATTGTCTGATACGTGAACAACTGACTCTTATGAACTGATTCTTTTTAATGACAATGAGTCTAAGAGAAGCCACTGGTTAGACTTGAATCAGAATCAGTCAGTGAATCAATCAATAGTTACTTCCGGTTTATGAGGCTTATCAGTTCATATGACAACATGTTCTTAAAAATCCACATTCTCAATGTTTTGTTGCAATAAAATTAATAATATATTCAGATGAATAAAAAATTAATATTAAATAAATAAAAAAACAAAATGAATGTTTGGGTGATATTTTGAAACCACAATCTACACAAAACTGCAGAAAAATGATTTTGGAAGGGTTTTATTTAAATGGAACTAAAATAATCATCAAATTGGCACATATTAAACCAAATAAAACTAGAAAGTCTAGTCTATACACTAAATTGTGACTTTATT
The DNA here is from genome assembly GCF_001515605.1 of Sinocyclocheilus anshuiensis. Lineage (NCBI taxonomy): Eukaryota > Metazoa > Chordata > Actinopteri > Cypriniformes > Cyprinidae > Sinocyclocheilus > Sinocyclocheilus anshuiensis. Next base: position 511,590 of record NW_015536521.1, on the reverse strand, counting down.
GCATCACACATGAGTGACTTGTTAAATGCACTCGATGAACTGAAGCGCTTCAGAACAACCATCCTTAATCAAGCCAATCTGTAATTTGTCAATTAAAGAGGTAATTTGCCTCTTAAATGCTTCACTTTAAAGCCAATGCCTCCCTTGTCTTTTTTTTTTCCTAGAGCTCTGCTTCGAATACGTAACATTGCTGGAATATTCTATGAACGGTGCCTTCAATCTAAATTTATGACGATGCTTTCAACCACAAACTGAACAAAGTCAAGTCAAGTCAAGTCAAGTCTGCTTTATTGTCAATTCTTCCACATGTACAGCACATACACACAGATATATATATATATATAATATGGTATTGGGAAAAAAGCCACAAACAAGTTTTTTTAGCTGCATTTCCACGTTCCATTATGATGTATTCCATCCACAATAACGTATATGGCAAATTACACCCTCTCCAGCAGACCTGTTGGTATAAATAACACCAATGAAATAGCTAATCAGCACAAAATGACGCACGGATGCAATCAAAGCGAAGCATTTCTGCCCCAACACTCACTCACTGCTCCTAGGTATATGATTGACCACAGTCAACAAAATATTTACTCTGAGAACTGCTAGGAGCGGGGATATATTATATTCGCTACTATTTTTGCAGACATGTTTTTCTTCGCTTCTCGCCTCCAGCATGTGCTGCTGCCCCAGCTGAAACCAAGCAGTACACAAAGTCTTTTATCTCCTGCTGCTCCTCTGTAGGAGCCTGATGTAGATTAGGGAACAGACGGTTCTTCAGTACTGCACAGAACCTCCATTACAGCGTTTCACCATCAGCAATCACGCAACCCTCATTAAACCAAAAGAAGAGAAACAGAGACGTACAGACAATTAAGAACAAAGGAAGGGGGAGGGGGAGACAGGCTTCCGACGGCAAGACGCGATCCACCTACGTGGTAATCAATCCATCCATCAATCCATCCATCCATCCCGCTGCAATCAGTACACCGATGATCAGTCAAGTCGAGCGTTTAATTAGTAAAGAGCTCTGTTTCACTGGGTGTGTCCCAGAAGAGATAAACGAAGGTATGGAAGAAAAAGGGCCAAGTAATGTAGAACAGAATGTGAATTATTCAGGGCTTTGAGGCTGTGTTTGAGTGAAGATGAGTAAATAGTTCAGCCAAGAGACGAGAGCGTCTAGCCCTTTAGATAATGCAGGAGTGGACTGTGGAGAGAAAGGAAGGCTCTTACGGACTAATCACCCTGGATCGAGGTGTGTGTGAAAGTCCTCAGGGAGTGTCAAGCAGCACCTATTCGTCAAAGGAGTCTTGCCTATTAGTGTGCTTAATTAGGCTACTCTCGGATAGAGACCCATATGCGGGTGTTTTGCATCGACACGTGGCGATGACCATGCCTGGGCACGTTACATGGAAAAGCCCATAGGAATGGAACATCTTAAATGAGATCTTTCGAATATCTAAATTGGTTCCTCTTCATACAAGATCTTAATCTCACAAACTGTGCTCCGAGTCGCTAAAATATCAAGGTCTGCATTAAGAGTTTTGGTTCTATGCACACTGAGGAAATTTAATGGGAACTCTGTTGTGAGCTGTGGTTGTTGCTCATCAATAACCAAACTCTGTTTTAAAGGGATAGTTCAACCAAAAATTCTGTCATTTACTCAGCCTCATGTTGTTCCAATCCTGTGCAACGTTTTTGTTAAACTCAAAGATATTATGAAGAACACGGGTTTAAAGAACCCAAACGACTTTCATTTAAACAAAAAATAAAGGACACTTTTCAAAATATCAATTTGATTTAAGTAAAAGTCATACATGTGTGTACAAGTGAAGCTATATGTATGTGTATGTATGTATCTCTGTGTGTGTGTATATATATATATATATATATATATATATATATATATAAGGGATAATGCACGACAAGCTGTGCATTAAATGATTTTAATGCATGTCGTGGAGGCCAAAAACCACCCGACACGAAGCAGAGTGCATTAAAATTGTTTAATGCACAGCTAGCCATGCATTATCTCGCTTATACCATGGTCATTTTCCAGCATTGACAAGTTAAAGCTTAATGACGTTTGCAGCACAATATTTAAATCAGACAAAGATATGAAATAGTGTGCTAAGATCATATTTATTTTAATGCATGAATTATAAAATGTATTTGAATTAATTATCAATCAATCGATCGAGAGCGAGAGTGTTGACAATTGCGTGTATGAACAGAGATTATACCTCATCGTTGCTGAGGAATATAATGCAGTGATCCAGTATCTAATCTATTTTATTAATAAAAGTCTCAGGGCAGCATTGACAACAAGTTTATGTACTCTTGAATGTTTCTCTGTATGCAGCATGATCTCTGATCTCTCTCCCTCTCTCTGTGCAAGTGATGCATGTGTGTGTGCGCTAGTGTGTGTACCTGTTTTTATATCCCGGTGGGGACTGAAACCTAAATACACCCAGACTCATGGGGACTCGTGTCACCGTGGGGACCTAAATTGAGGTCCCCATGGGTATAAAAGCTTATAAATCATACAGAATGAGTTTGTTTTTTTTTTTAATCTAAAAAAGCAGAAAGTTTCCTGTGAGGGGTAGTGTGTGTGTGCGTCAATTAAAGCAGTGCATTAATACAGAGCGGTGAAACCAAACGGCTATTAAGCCAGTGCAATGTTGAAAAAGTTAACGTTAAAGAGATAGTTCACCCAAAAATGAAAATTCTGTCATTAATTACTCACCCTCATGTCATTCCAAACCCATAAGACCTTCATTCATCTTCAGAAAACAAATTAAGATATTTTTTATGAAATTTGAGACCTTTCTGACCCTGCAGAGACCACAACACAACAACCACATTCAAGGCCCCGAAAGGTAGTGACATCAGTGGTTCAACCGTAATTTTATAAAGCTATGAGAATACTTGTGCGCAAAGAAAACAAAAATAATTTTATTCAACAATTTCCTCTCTTCTGTGTCAGTCTTCACGCATGCGCTGCAGCTTGTTTGCAAGCAGAGGAATGCACACGCTTGCGTTGTGATACTGTCGTGAACGCATGTCGAAGACTGACACAGAAGAGAGGAAATTGTTGAATAAAGTCATTATTTTTGTTTCCTCGTATTCTCGTAGCTTCATAATATTATGCTTGAATCACTGATGTCACATGGTCTATTTTAACAATGTCTTTACTACCTTTCTCTGCCTTGAATGTGGTAGTTCCTTTGTTGTCTATGCAGGGTCAGAAAGCTCTCGGAGGTCTTACGGGTTTGGAACAATATGAGGGCGAGTAATTAATGACAGAATTTTCATTTTTAGGTTAACTACCCCTTTAAACTTTTTCCCCGAAACTAAATATGAAATTATCCTTTGCATGATAAGCACAATAGTTATCATTTCACCATATAAGATCATGACTTGAAATTCAGCAATAGCCTTGGCCACCTTGACAACCTGTTCCTTTTAAGGTTATCATTTTGAAGAAATTGGTTTAAAAGTTGTTTAAAAATTTATCTTAAGTAAGGATTTTTCAATTATCTTGAGGCCCCTCCAATGTGTGCACAGTCCATACTTTCTGGAAAACTGAGATGCACAGATAATGAGATTCTGGCTAACATGATAAGCCAATCATAATTTTTTTTCATATTATGGCTAATAATCAATAAATGGCCAATATAAAAATTATATACTATTTTGTATATAATTTTTTATAAAAAAAATTTTATAAAAATGACACGATAACACAATAAGTCAATAATAATTTTTAAAACTATATACTGTTTGTCTAAATAAACTAAAAAAAACAAACAATTTAAACACTACAAGTAAATTTATGCATCACAACATTTAAATGCAAAAAATGCTTATCCATTCTGAGATTTGCTACAGTGATTTACTGAATAGTTAGTGTTTTAAACATTAACTATAAATAAGCATTAGATTAATAATACCAATATCAACTATTACCAATGTTGTACATATATATTTTGCACCCCTATCGGAAACTAACGTTTTCTATTCATCTTATGTTAATGGTGCAAGGCGACAAAGGAGGCACACAGAAGCACAGACCAAAGGATTCACATTAAAACCAACTGACATGCAACATCATGTCGGTATACGTGAAGCTGCATTTCTAAGTGGCTTTAGACGATACTAACATGGGTCATGAACTTCCCAACTCGGAGACCCTGATCCCAGTGTTCTGAGGTTAATCCAGCTCCTCCCACCTCTCATCTCTTTCGCCCTTCTCACCTCCCTCGCTACGTGACATCACAGGCTGCAGGAAGCTCCAGGGACCGTTCGCAAATCCACGTTCCCTCACGCAGGTTGAGCTTCCAAGCCCGGCAAAGCTACGGAATATTGTGAAGACTTGAATAATGGAAAAGTTGGGGGGGAATGAGGCAGCAAGGAGCTTATCTGCTTCGTCTGAAGTGTCTAAGTGCCTCTAAAAGACAATTCCCCTAAAAAAGCCTGCATTATTTCTTAAAAAACACGACTGGCATTCATATTAGCGCCCTAAATCGCCCACCTCCCTGCCATTGCTTTATGACTGGCGAGCGGTTGACAGGGAGGTGAGGAGTAATCAACAGCACCACAGGAGGTGGGTACTGGCCTGCAGAGCCACGCTGGCGGCCATATTGTGTCAGGAACTACAGGCATCCATCGAGGATATGATCGGCCCTTCCACCACCCCACCGAGATCCGAGCCACCTGCTGAGGGTGGCACGGCACGCTACACACTTTCACACACTCCATGTGTTGCATCATATGGGGTTCAGACACATACAAACACACTTAAACACACAAACAGCATGTTAATACCAGCCACACATCAGAGGTCTCTAGTGGATAATGGCTCCATTTCCACAAACGCTACAAATAGTTCCCTCACATTTAACTGTGGAGTTAAATTACGTTAGTTAAAAGAGAAGCATCTGATTTCGGTGCATGGGGGTCAGTCGGCGAGAACTAATTGAAAGGATCAAATGACTGTGTTACTCGGGCAGGGTCATGCCTAATTCACCATTTTCGATCGATTCTCGGTGTATTAGCGATATTATGTGAGCAGAGCTCAAGGGTCAAATGACAGCGAGAGCTTAAGCGAGCTTTATCAGTCGGCTTCCTATATCGATTGTCCTTGAGAGACAAACTAAATTACACCAATGTGTTTAAAAACGGCTCCTTTTACAACAAAAATTAGCCTTGCGCATTATTCAACCCTGCTTCTGTCAAGAGAAAAAAAAATAGTAAACCCAAGATATAGATACAAATCATAGCTGGGGTAGGAGAAACCACAAAGATAGAAAGCAATCAGCATTTAAACCGCTGAGCTTGAATCTTTATGGTGAAGCATTATTTTAATTTCCAATAATGTCTATTGATGATTACAGATAAATATTGCTGATGCAATCTACTTAAGAAAATACATCAAAGCTTTTATCTAAAATCAAACGAGATAAAACCTCTAGTGCTTATCCAAATGATATTATAAAACTTAAAAACTCTGTATGACTTATTTTATTCTGTGGAACATAAGGTATTTTGAGAAATGACGATTTTTTTTGTTCAAGTCAACGGTCACCAAAATGATTTGGTTACGAACATTCTTCAAATAAAGTTTGGAACAACATGAGGCTGAGTAAATGATGACAATTTTCATTTTTGGGTTGACTATCCCTTTAAAGGAATAGCTCACCCAAAAATGAAAATTCTGTCATTAATTAACTCACCCTCATGTCATTCCAAACTTGTAAGACCTTCATTCATCTTCGGAACACAAATTGAGATATTTTTGATGAAATCAGAGTGCTTTCTGACCCTGCATAGACAGTAACAGAACAACCATGTTCACCACATTCAAGGCCTAGAAAGGTAGTAAGGACATCATTAAAATAGTCCATGTGACATCAGTGGTTCAACCGCAATGTTATGAAGCTACGAGAATTTTTTTTGTGTGCAAAGAAAACAAAAATAACAACTTTATTCAATGATTTCTTCTCTTCCGTGTCAGTTGTGTTGCTGTCTATGGAGGGTAAAAAAGCTCTCGATTTCATCAAAATATCATAATTTGTGTTCTAAAGATGAACGAAGGTCTTACGGGTTTGGAAAGACATGAGGGTGAGTAATTAATGACAGAATTTTAATTTTTGGGTGAACTATCCCTTTAAGTTTGTTTGGTTGCATTTAAGTTTATTGTCATATCATTTTCACAGGCTATTTCATGGCAGATACAGATTCAACATTCAGCAAACAATAAATACAATACAATGATTTTATTAAATTCAACTAAACAGTTTTGTATATACTTATCAATAAAAGATTCTTGAAATATACTTGTGAGAAAAACTGCAAAAGCTTTTTAGGATCCAACTATCCAGACATTATTGTCTGAGCGACTAGACGATGTCAGTCGCTCAATAAAACGATACAAGGTGATTACATCTGGCAAACATTAATCTGACAAAGACTTGTGTCTGCACTGTATCACTTAGCTCATAGCAGCAAATGGCTTCTCTCTTGTGCTACTGTGCTATGCTTGCTCACACAGTCACCATTTCCATACATTTTAATGTAAAATATTCCCAAACCTTTGTTATTTATTTCTGAGACCCTGATTCTGCAAGAAATAATGTGTGTTGTGCAATGTAACTGTATTCAAGGATGAAAGCTTTAAATCAATACTATTTTGTAATTGAGTGACTCGAGTAACTCAAGGAATTGTTTTACCCAAATACTGATCTTTAGAAACACAAGGAACAACACATTTTTTAAAGGCAAATTGCAGTGGAGGGCACAAACGTCATTACGGCAAATGACCAATTGCTAAACAAGCTAAGTTACCACGTGTAATTTTTGTGCAGGTCGCTGAAGAATACCGCTTTAATGGAGGCTGTATTTAACTCTGAGACATATAGTGAAAAATAATGACTTACGGATGATTCAGTTCAATATGTCCACATAACACCAGTTTAAGCAACATGCTAACACATCAAATAGTGGTCTGTCAACACCTAAATGCTTTCTAAAATAATTATAGTGCTTGCACATGCCTCACACTTTTCATTCCAGCACGTTCAAGGCAGCAACGTACTGATGTTCCTCAAATATTTCAGTTAGAGATTTGTTTTAAAAGCCTTATCCTAAGAATTAAACTTCTGCAATTAATTCAGCCCAAACCACTTAGCGTACAGACCTTTTTTGGTAGATAATTTCTGCCTTAGGTGTACGATCTATTTTTAGATACTGTAAATTTCATAGCATACTTAATCTCCCACTGACTTGCATTGATGCAGCATTCATAATGTAGCCTGCCGTGAAGACATCGTTGTAACATTTGCATACTGATCATGATTGGCTTTCATTCTGAATTATGATTGGTGTAGACTTTCCTGCATATATTGAACTATATAGGCTATAACCATCTCTTTGATGCAAAGTGTTCCAAGAACAACTTTCAGGTGCCCCGCTGAGTGTCTGACAGGTTAATTGTTATAATTGTTAGCTTAGCAACATGCTAATGTCAAACTCCACTGGAATAAATGTGCGTTCGCTGCACGAAGTCAACGTAGAGCGATCCAAATCCTGATGTGTTCAGGTCCTCCTGGGAAGTTCCTACTTATGAGCCTGAAAATCGTAATTACAACGTGATGTGCGTTCAAGTGCTTTTGGTCCCAATAAAATGGATTTGCTAGAAAATTTCATACTACTCTCTCTCTCTTTCACTTCCCAACAAAGACTTGAAGCTTTTTAGTGCTAATGCAACATAATGAAGAGCAAAGGATGCGCATTAGGTGCGTAATTGATGCTTTATCTATGTATTTTATCGTTCTCGTGCTACAGTGTACAGAGAATGATGGGAAAGGCAGATTAGCTGCACAGGTCTGTCTTCTCATAAACCAGCTACATGAGTAGTGTTTTAGGGCAAGCTTTATCGTTATTCTACATCAATGTGCAAAACATACTGTCAGAATTTATGGCTTTTGTTGTAAGTTTTTCTGATCTGAAATTCAGGGCTCAAAAGCAAGCAAGAAGACCCTCCAGTAGCGCTCAGCTCACAAATACGATCATTCAAAAATGATTTAAACAGAACGTCATGCTTATCTCTTTTAGGATGATCCCTTAGAAGGCAGCAGGTTTTGGAACAGACCCTGTGTTGATTCTGAAAACCGCAGCCATCTGAAAACAAGACGCCCGCAGAGTGTCATGACAGCAGCTCGGATGCCTGAACGTACATAAACTTAAACGCTATTCTTTATCTGCCTTTCCAGCACTAATGTTTCCTTCTGTAAATGCAAATCTAGTTATTTCTTGTCCAGAATCTTCTGTAATAAATTCAGCTCCAACTGCTTAACATACAGACTCCATATATTGTAGGCTTTCTGTATAAACTTTAAGCCACTGAATCTTTTTGTTTTAATGCTTTTAAGAAAAGATTAAATGTTTGCAAATCACCCATTTGCTTACATTGTTAGATTGCACAGCTATGAAAATCTATCCAACAACAATGGCATAATTGTTTGTGACATTTGTAATTGGTCTTTTTCTTACATCTGTTTATCCATCAATTTATAATAAACCTGTCCTTCAGTCTACATTTGTTATCTGCTAAAAGTTTTCTTTGTCATGCACATACGAAAAAGTTACAGCAAAACAGCATTATGTAAAGAGCAATACATAATATCTCTTGGTCTATGTTACTGCCTAGCCAGCTGCACATCATAATTGCGGCAAGACAAAAATAGAACGAGCAGTCAATTTCATTTGTGTTGGCATATCTTCAGGGGTACGGGACACACATATGCATGTTCAAGAGAGCGACTACAGGCAAGCCAACATAACAGATAACAACAAAGTCAGCCAGTATCACAGTAAAACAAAGACTTGGTGGGAGACGCCACTCCTTCAAGTCAAGCACAGATACCGAGACAATGCGGAGTGCGTGTCACGCGCTCAGATAAGCCGAGCGCATTTGCTAAATTGTCCATGCAAGTTGGCAGATGCCTACATCAGTCGGTCGAGTGATAAATGCGGTTATGTTAGAAATCTCTATCTTTAGGATATACTGTGTCCCCAGGCTCGCCACGGCACACGGGATGAAATTTACGACTTCCTTCAACTCGAAAAAAACCTGGAGGGAACGGGGAAGTATCAAAAGGCAACATCCCAGGGACACCATGGGACACAGGACTGCATGTATCTTTGACTTTGGTTTGTTTCTGACCATCATCCTCCTTTATCATCCGCTCATGGTTCGCTTTCAGTGTGGCCGAAAACCCCCTCTAGATGCTCCATCATACACGGAGGCATTAAATATCCACCCCACCCGCGCTTTCTGTCTCAGATGATGGAGTCATTTGTAATCGCCCTCGACTCTGTTCAAGGTACACCACACCAATAAACGGCAAATATTGCACTCAGATCACGTTTATGGTGCTTAACAGGGAGCGGGCTAATATAGGAATTAACGAAAGTAGGAACCCTTTCTTTTTCTCTTAAAGCATAACAAAGGAAAACATGACAGCTTGACAGGGTATTAAAGAGCGTCAGGTTGTGATAGAGCCGCCTCGCCTTTGTCCAGCAACCACGCAGTAGTGTGTGTGGCCAGCTGTCGCCATGGATACAACTCCCCTAAGGACCTCTTTGTGTACATGCAAAGTGTCGTACACGCACAGGCTTGCCCATATGCACAGGACCTGTCAACATACACCTGTTAAACTTTTTTTTTAAAGAACATTTCAATTCAGATGTTATAAAGGAATGGCGGAGAGAAAATGTCAACAGCGGGAGAAAAAGAGATGTGTGTGGGTGTTGTGCTAGACGGAGCTTCTTTCTCCTTTGCTCTCTGTGAACTCAACCTTGAGAATGTCTTCGCTAAGACAGACCAATCGTGTTCCGACTCTGCGTATTACGAAGGATTTCCTTTCACCCCGAGTTTTAATCTGCACCGTACATGTCAAGTGTTCAGATGTTATAAAGGAATGGCGGAGAGAAAATGTCAACAGCGGGAGAAAAAGAGATGTGTGTGGGTGTTGTGCTAGACGGAGCTTCTTTCTCCTTTGCTCTTCGCTAAGACAGACCAATCGTGTTCCGACTCTGCGTATTACGAAAAGGGGACTTCCTTTCACCCCGAGTTTTAATCTGCACCGTACATGTCAAGTATTGGTTTGTGCTGTGAATTGCCCAGGGAGTCTCTTTGCACAAAACAATGACAGTTATCCACAGTGAAAATACACTGGGGCAAAACTTCGGCACAATTATCAGCGCTGGTTAACTTGACCTGACATGATGGCAACAAAAATAATTTCAAGAGAAAAGAGCAGGAGGAACAAACCATGAGAGCTTTGGCACGAGTCCTGCTATGAGAGCAGCTCAGAATGTATCAAACGTTCTTATAACGGCTTCTCAAGTGACATAAGGGTGTATTGCTTCCTAAACAAAAACCTTTTTAAACTTATAGTGATAGTTTGGCCAAAAAAAATGTAACTTCTCTCATCACTTACCCTCATGTTGTACAGAACCTGTATGACTTACAATATTTTCTTCTGCTCGACACAAAAAAAAAGATATTTTGAAGAATCTTCATGCAGCTCCATAGTGACTCAACTTACAAAAAAAAAAAAAAAACCTAGCAATGCACAATACATCAGAGCAATCTTAATTATTCAGTAGGGATGCACAAGAATGTTCGGCAACTAAAATGATTCAGCCAAAAATAGCAAAAAGAAAAAAGCTATTTCAGTGTTTGGCCGAATAAGCGATGAGACCGAATAAATTGTACCGAACAATGACGTGACGCGATCAAATAGCAACCATAGAGTGAGGGAGGTGCACTCTTTATAATGCAGCAAACATGTCGGCAGTGTCCAGTGTGGAAGCATTTAAAACTGTCTGAGAAAGACACAAAAATCATTATAAGCACCGACAGCGAGAGACCATTTAGCACTGCATCGCATGTCTTCGATGAGAAGAGGAAGGGTGGTTGTTGCTGGTTACTGTATGATGATTGAAATCGTGAAATGGCCTTAAACAATTAGTAAATAAATTGCTGAATGTTGTGTTTTCTAAAACATGCACGAATTGCATGTATTCCGATTTATGACAGCGCTGCGTGAGCTTGTTAGCCAGGGTTCGAAGTCCAAAATACGAGGAAAATCTGCGCTGAAACAGTGTTGCTCAGTAATATTTTTATGAAATTTTAAAAGGCATGGATGTGAAAATGTGAAACATGTGACAAGCATCCCAAATTCGTAATGAGAATCATTTATAAATCTGCTGTTGTCAACAAAAAGAAGCAATGAGGACTTCCTGTAGGTTTGCGCCAAAATAAAAGCTGAGAAAAACTCCATCAACATTCATAAATGTTACTGTAATTTTACTGTTGTTCTGTAAAATAAAATAATAACTAAAGACAATAATATAATGATAATAATAATTACAACAGCTCTATTAATACATTTATTATAACATTCACACATAGTGTGAAGCAAGGCTGCATTTATTTGTACTGTAAAAAATACAAACACTAATATTAAAAATTGCTTTATATTTCTAACTTATTAATTTTAAGATAAACTGTGCTTTGTTAGTATGTCTGCTAGAATGTTGAAAAAATGTTCAGTGTTAAGTATTTTTAAATTGTTGTTTTGTAATGGGGTTTTTTTTATTGGCTATTAAATTTATGCACTGGTGAAAAAATTGGCAAAAAAACGCGAAAAACAGTGTTCAGTATTCAACCTTCTGCCCAGTGTTTCATTTTGTTCGGCTTCGGCCAAGAATTTTCATTTCGGTGCATCCCTATTATTAAGTTATCAGTATCATCCAATAGTGGATATTTAGTTATTCCTATCAATTTTAGGATTTAGATTACTTTCCTTTAATTCAGCACTAATTTAGCAATAATTAACGGAAACAGTTTAAAATCATGATCAAACTTAAGTAGCAACAGATCTTTTCTTCTGTATTTTGATTTACATAAGAGTAAATGGATTATCAAAAAAAAAAAAAAAAATCAGGACAGAGACTTTTCATCTAGTTTTATCCATCAGTTGTTGGTTGGTTGAAGGCAGATCTAATGCAAGCTTACAGTCGATTGTAACAAAGTGACCGGATTTAAGTGGACAAAATGATTGGAGAAATCAGGGATACAGCACCAGAGAGAAGTCTCATTCACCGAAAGAGTTTTGATTTTGATAACATTTTGACTTTGAGGTAGGGCTGGGCAATAAAACGATAATGATAATTATCAAGATTTAATTTTCTTCTATAAATGATAAGAGTTTGAAAAATGTTTAATATTATTTTTATGTGCCAAAAGCAGAACAAAACATTTGAACCATGCCACACAGACCATTTATCCGCTCAGCTCAAAGTTCAAACAGCAGCTCAGAGCGAGCTTACTAGAGCAGAAGTGTTTACTGATAAGTCTCAGTCACGTGACACTAAACAGCGGGCACCTCATTCTATATGAATGAGGGATATTCATATAGAATGTTTTTACATTATTACTGTAGACATGTATTAAATGTATTAAAGGAGTAATGGAATATAATTACAGTATTTTTTGTGATTAAGCTATAGCATTTGTGCATTTATACTAAATGTATTTAGATTACTGTTTTTCATACAAATACCTAGAATATATCGATACATTTATAGATACCATATAGATACAGTTTTACTGTGGTGTTGAGGTTTTAACTGTGGTTATCACGATCTAAATGCATGCTACTGTGGAAGACCAATGGTTAATTTAAAAAAACAAACTCTAATAGTCTGAATAATGAAATTTTACCATATACAAAAAATGAGGTTGTTACAATTTTTTCAGATGTTACTGTTTGTGATAATGAACATAAATTTGCATCTGCATCCTAACTCAAGATACTACTACTGTCAACTCAAGCTACTGTCAAATGTGCATTTCTAAGAGAAAAGAAAAAAAGTAATAATATTAACATTGCAGCCTGCACTGCAACACTCTTAAAAATAAAGGTGCTTCACGATGCCATAGAAGAACATTTTTGTCTAAATGGTTCCATAAAGAATCTTTAACATCTGAAGAAAAGGTTTCACAAAAGGTTCTTTGTGGAGAAAGAAGGTTCTTCAGATTATAAAAAGGTAAGGAAGAGATGGTTCTTTAAAGAACCTTTGATTGAATGGTTCTTTGTGAAACCAAAAATGGTTCTTCTATGGCATCGCTATGAAGAACCTTTTAAGCACCTTTATTTTTAAGAATGAAGCTGTGCTAAAGATACGCATCAACAAAGTCAGGCAGCACAAACCTGTTTCAGAAATTAATTGTCCTATCAAGATATTTATTTTGTTAAAGCAGCACTATGTAACTTTCTCTGTGTTCAAAATTTGCAAAATGTATATATATATTATGAGCGAGTACATCATGAATTCATCTTCCAAAGTCTTATTCCGAATCACTACGGCACACTTATAATAAGTACTTATATTTGGACTATTGTAGCCTGGTCGGGTCGTCACCGCTGCGGAGTAACACATACCTGCGTGAATCGCCATAGACATAAACTTAGAGAAGTAGCTCCGGTTGGAATGTTCTTCCGCGGGATGTGTGCAGTTCTGTTTATTAACCGCTAGAGCGCCAAAAGTTACATAGTGCTGCTTTAACGAAAAATGACTGGAAAAGTGTAAACAATTCAAAAACAAAGTGTTTGTCATGTTCTGACCATAAAGAGTAGTTTAAAACGACAATTAATGGTCTGGTTTCTACAACATTCACTTGGGAGCAAAAACTGCCTTTAAACTTAAAAGAAATGAAGATTTTAAATTTTTCGGTATAGATTGATATGAAAAATTTTATTGTGCTAATTTTTTTGCCCATATCGCCCAGCCCTACTTTGACGTATTAAAAAAAAAGTAAAAGAAAAGAAACATGCATGGATGAATTGTTCACAATAAGATTTATAACATGCATTTAGAAAAGAGATGTGGTGAATTTTCATTTTTATATAGACTTTAACCCTTAAAGAGCAGGTCATATGGTCGCGGGTTGTAGCGACCCCAATAACGTCATATTTAGGCACTGGAATGCGAATTTACCAGGGGAACCCCAGCTGAAAGCGTGTATTTTACACCCCAGAATGCGATTTTTAAAGGGAGACCACCCTCTGAAAACACGATCTACCGGGTCTTTTACTCTCTGCATTAACCCTATAACTACATAAACAGCACTTTCACAATGATTATAAAGTCTGTGCGCTAGACTACATTCTTTATTATTAAACGAAGTAATGAGAACAACGACAGTCTACATTAATCGACACATTCTACATAACCTATCAATCGTATTTACAGGTTGTGGTTCGGAGACGCTTGTTGGTCCAAATAAAGAAGATTAGAAGCCAACGAAGATAAAAGGCAAGATTAGAGAAGCAGTCCTCGGTAAAATGACGAGCACAACAAAAGGTTCGAATTGTATTGCTGTGGTATCGTGGAACACAGCATCTTCTCGACACAGAGAGTGTTCGTATCTCGTGGGCAGGCGGGGATTACGCTAATGTGTTACCCAGTGACGTAGATCGGTAACAGGCAGAAGATTTCGATAATATAACGACTCGTTAAGGCGATTCTGAGTCGACTCTTTCTTTTGAGAGACAATATCTTTATTTATCATGCACTTTTTTGATTAACAACTTTGCAGACTGTGTACATTGAAGGATAGATACCTTACAAACTGCAAAAGAGATATTTTTCGAAAACCCATATGACCTGCTCTTTAAGCGTTATCTCTTTGATCAAGAGATAAGATTGCTACATAATTTTCTGAGCTTTTCAAGCACTATTTAACTGTCCTCCCAGATGTCCCTGTTCTATTACTGAGAGCACTTATTTTTTTATTAAATCAAGTGGTATAGATCATTCTACAGTATATTTCAAAAGAAATGCTTACTTTATCTTTCATGTTGTACATTATCATGATGCTTTTAGCATACAAAGTGTTTGTTTTATAGCATGTTTTAATTTTCTTTCTTTTTGCAACCTTAAACATAAACAAACTATTGGCTTATCAAACGTATAAATTGTCATTGTAAAAGAGCAGCATTAAGATTTTTTCAAAATTCTATCATGTTCCACAGAAAAAAAAAACAATGGCAAATGGGTTTAGAAAGGCATAAAGGGTAGGTAAATAACGACTGCGTTTTCATTTTTGGGTGAACTGTGAACTATTCTTATAATCTTGCTTGCTTACAACCCATAACCCCTGAGGATTAATCAGAGCTCTCAATTACCAAAAAATCTGTCATCACATCAGCTCAGATGAAATCCACAGGCAGAGAGAGAAAATGATTGCTGGAGAGGTGACAACAGCATGTAATAATGCAAAGTAAACCCAGTGTTTACGGGGGAGATGAGTAAACAATCCCATTTCCATGACAAAGAGGTGAAGCAGATGTGACTCATGCACAAGGCGCCATTCCAGATGAAGGCTCGCTCATCAAGCACTCGATCTCTCACGTCTACCACATATACCCTGCAAGGAATTCAGGGTTCTTTTCGCAAAGAGCCCGTTCTGCAGTAAAGACGAGCTCCCTGATGACTTGATGGTGTCATAAATTAATAGAATAGCACAGACTCTGACTGAGACACTGCTGTTTCACTAGTCGACAGGAAACTACACAACAAATAAACCAGAGAGAGGAGAGGGGAGAAGAGTAGAGGATGGAGCTCTCAATTTTTTTAAGTAGATGTTCTCCTAAAACTCCTAGAAGAAAAAAAACTATTAGCAAATGAGACAACTGTTGACATACAAAGAAGAGCTATAAAATGAATGTGGATGGCATATCTCAGATCATTTGGTCTAGAAGGAAACGGATGAATAACGTTTGAACTCCAATTAAAATCTCTGACTTCTGACTAATCAAGAAAAATGTCTCCAATTGCTTCCTGCTTCTTATGTATGGAAACAATTGCGATATTAATGAGGACGTATTTTTGATTTGATTTGATTGAAAAAGAAAAAAAAACAAGACATAGAAGATAAATAAGAGACCAGGGTTATTATAGATAACTAAAACTAAAACCATAAAAAAACACTTCCATTACTTACTAAGTATAAATATATATAAATTAAATTAAATATTTTAAAAACATACAACTTATTATCAGCATTATTTCTCATTTTCATTTACTCTAACTTGATTTACTAAAACAACTAAAACTACAAAGAAATAAAACACGCACTTAAACTAAAATCAATAAAAGAAATTACAAATACACAATAAAATCACTAAAAAATTGTAATTAAAATGAAAACAATATAAAAATAACAAATTTAAAATATCAATAAAAACTACAATAATATATACATTTGACTAAAATAACACTGAATGAGACATGGGCAGTGTTGGTAAGGTTACTTTGAAAATGTAATAGGTTACAGATTACAAGTTACCCAATTTAAAATGTATTAAGTAGTGTAACTATTTCAATTACTTTATTAATGTAACTGATCAGATTAGACTTTTTGATTACTTTTCTAAATTTCTAATGTTTTCAACTGTTAATAATTTTTAAACATTTAAAGCAGGCAGGGTTAACCTTACAGTAGTACCCAACACTGATTACTGTCTAGGGCTGCACGATAAATCGCATGCGATATTTAACGCGCATCTTATCAGTGAAGCCGGTTCTGTAATCAGCGGTAAATCTCCATCACCTGCGGGCTTTCACATTGAGCAGCATTAACTACACAGAGCCGTTGTTCACTAACGAGCTGCGCAAAACCACGTTCATATTCGCGCGATTTTTTGCGCAGCTCCTCAGTGAACAACGGCTCTGTGTAGTTAATGCTGCTCAATGTGAAAGCCCGCAGGTGATGGAGATTTACCGCTGATTACAGAACCGGCTTCACTGATAA
>NW_015536521.1:480495-493725 GCF_001515605.1 Sinocyclocheilus anshuiensis | reverse complement strand
AATCTCCATCATGTGCGTGCTTTCACATTGAGCAGCATTAACTACACAGAGCCGTTGTTCACTAACGAGCTGCGCAAAACCACGTTCATATTCGCGCGATTTTTTGCGCAGCTCCTCAGTGAACAACGGCTCTGTGTAGTTAATGCTGCTCAATGTGAAAGCCCGCAGGTGATGGAGATTTACCGCTGACTACAGAACCGGCTTTCTGACAAGATGCGCATTAAATATCGCATGCGATTTATCGTGCAGCCCTATTACTGTCAGACTTTCAAAATCTTTCATCACTTGAATTAAGATTATAAAAAAAAAATATTTTAAAGCACAGCCACCACAAAGTCAAACTTTAGCACCTCCTTTTATTTTAAGATCATTCTAAAGTTAAATACAGATTTAAAATCATAACAAGATTGAGTTTAATAGCTATGATACTGTTTTTGAAATCAAATCTTTGCTGCTATGACAGGAAACACGGATATCTAACAATGCTTTGGAAAAAAGTTAATCTTAAAAAAATAAAGCATATACACAAACTCAAATAGGAAATAAAACAGTTACCTAATAAGCATATGTCCTATTCTGTGTCCTAAACTCCTGAAACATTGCTATCTCATATTTTAAAACAGTCAATGCAATTTGGGAAATAAATCAATCAAATCTGTATGTGCATGAAAATTTTCATATGTAACCCCCTTTGTAATCATTAACATTTTCACAAGTAACTAATTTAATTACACTTTTTTTTCTCACTAACTGTAACAGATTACAGTTACATTTATTTTGTACTTAAATTACATACATTCTGTTACATTTAACCAAGTGTGCACGACAAGTCCTCAAAAGTGAAGCCATAGTGTCTCGATCGCCCCCAGGTGACTGGCTGCAGTATAGGTCATAAACCCCACCCTCTTCATGTAATCTAATGGGACGGGGGACAAACTAAATAATCAAATTACCCTTCAAATAATTTTTTTCCAAAGATGGTTTCCATCATCTTAGATAGTTCTTATCATGCTGATGTACTGTATATGTCCAAGTGCATGTTTTTCTTAACAAGTTTGCTTTTAACTAGTTATTTGATGCTATAAAAACGGGGTGTGGTGGTGTCATGATTGTAAGATTGCGATTGGGTCTGCGGGAGTTTGGGCGGGACTTTCATACCGCGGCTCCACCTCATGACACTACTGCGCAGACTCTGACTCCAAACGAATCTCTACTGTGCAGACTCTGGCTCCAAATGACGTCATTTTCACAAGATGACAGCGGCCATACTGAGAATGTTTTGGCTTCACTTTTCTATAGTGGAAGGAAGTGGAGATACGTCATCCATCTTTTTTTACAGTCTATGCATTTAACTACTACAACCCTGGACATAGATGAGGTGTCATCCTACACGACAAAGAAAAGAAAAAAGAGATTAGAAGAGACAAAGAAATGAGGAAAGGGATGAGAAGAGACCTACAAGAGACAAAGAGAGAAGGAAGAGAAGGGAGGAGGAGATGAGAAGCAGTTAGTTAGTCACGAGACCCCAGTGAGCTGAAGGTTTCTCCTGCTGTTTTTTTTCCAGAGCGCAGCCAAGAGTCTCTCAAACTCGGCTGAAGTGTCTGCTGGAGCTCACTGCAAGGGAGAAGAGGAATCATGAATCAGCCTGTCAGTCAGTGGAATAAAAGGAAAATCGAGTGATAGGGAAAAGAGGGGATGAAGAAGTGTGTGCAGGTGCCCGGCAGCGAAGCTCCAGGCTTGCTGAATTAGTTTAATTAGGTATGTGCTCCTGGCTGTCTTTTTTCCGCTCTGCTGCACACGTATTCCCTCTGCAGACTCCACGCCTTCAATCCCCTAATTTTTCTCCCTCTCCGGGTCATCCTCTCCGTCTCCTCCCTCCTCTAATCTAATCAGAATTCCTCTTCACTCTCCATTCCTCTCACAATAGCTCCATCATGGGCCAAATGGGGATTGTAGGGGGAAAACAGTGCAGAGCGTGTTCGATTATATCCGGCTGGTTAACTAGTAAATATGTCTGGGAGAACACAATCAATTTGCCATTGTCAATGTCTGGCAGAGTGGCTTGATGGTATACAATGTAAAGACAGCGCAATCGTTCGTTAGCTTTACTGTACTAAATAATTTTATGGCCAGCTGGACAGTGTGAACTCAACAAATCAGTGAACCGTAAAGTGTAATGGATCATCATAAGGTTTATTCTTTGGATGAAGTGACTGCAGGTTCTTAAACTCAAACATGAGACCAAAGAGCTACAGAGTGTGAATGGCCTACTTATACGTAGTTCACTCTGAATATTAAGCAGTGGTAGGAAAAAGCGTCTTAAAAATAAAAAAGACCAACATCACCTTTAAGCATGAACATATTATCACCTACAGCAACACATCCAACTTTCAATGGACTGAAAATAGGTTTCGCATCTAATTACTTATACCTTCCGTGAGGTCTATCAACAAATGTGTTAGCATTTTGACCTATAATATATAGTCCACAGAGAGTATTTGCTCGCCAACTCCACCACTTAGTGCTTACATTACCTGTATCTGGGAAAAAAAATGTCTCAGTCCCATTTAAGAGTGTAAATGGTTCACTCATAGCTAATCGCAGCAATCTGTGATTGAACCACTTAAAAGGATTAAACTGAGGAATGAAAAGGTTTTCTCTCTTTTCGCCTCGCTTTTTCATGTGTTACAAATCATTAAAAAAAATCATAAAAAAATAAAAACAAAAATCCAAAATGAATAATAAAGTATAAATAGGAAATGAATAAAATAAAGGTGTAAATAAGGTATAAAATAAAAAAATAAAAACTCACACAGATTCATTTCATGTAGGCTAGATATCAATGAGAACAATATATCAAACTAAATCAGAGCCATTGCCTTCGCTTCGACAGGCCGAGTCCAACATATAGCTCAATAGCGCTTAGAGCATCCCAGTTTGTGGTCCTTTCCTGATCCCAGTTCTCCTCTCTTTTATCGCTCTCCTATCTCTTGTAACTGCTTACAGTCTATCATAAGTCTTACATTAAACTTTTATTTGAAATTTTATCAAATAAAATATCAGTGGCACTTGCAAACAAATAGTACTGCTAGACTTTCTCAAAACTAACTTTTACTTTTTTCATTTTCTTTTATGCAATTTACTTGGGAATCAGTTGGTTACATAAAGTCAGATCCCCTCAGGTCCACACAAAGAAGAAGAATCTATAAAATACTCAGAGAAAGCCAACCATTAGTGTCGCCATTCACATATATAAATATCTAGCCGTTCACAGATTATAATTATGATGATTAAACGTATATTACACATTTGAATTTTCTTTTTAGCTCTGAATGTGTCCAGGAGGTACGCCAGAAAAAGCTTTACCTCTGCAAGTTCAACTGTGCATTTCAGCTGCACAAAGATGAAAATGTGTGTGCGTGTGTAAGCAAGGAAACAAGAGAGGTGTGGAAATGGTAGAAAAAGTGAGCGACAGAGTGTGTGTAGGTTACAGATGTGGGTATTTCAGATTGAGTGAAAACTTTGTATGCATGTGTGTGTGTGTAACCATGTGTGTTACCAAGTATGACTCTCGTGGAAGTATTCTTGAATGTATTCATATGAGTATTTGTCAAGATGAGCGGCAGTTTGAGTGCCGAAATGGTGAAACTAAATGGATAAATGCATATGGTGATTCAAAACAAAATCGTATTCCTTCATTCCTGCTTTCAGAAAGAGATGAGCCATCATAAATAAAACCAATTTAGAGTGGACCAAGATGACCCAGTGTCCATCATCTTGTCACCAGCATGGATACTTTCCCATATATTTGAAACAACAAAATGCTTTTTATATTATAAAAAAAAAATATCCCTCGTTCATCTATCACTCTCCATTAGTAAAAGTTAAATGCCTTGTGTCAATCTGCCCGAACTGATAAAGATAAAACTAACTTCACCGCATATCTGCCTGCAATGTGCATCAAACCATCAGAAAAAAGCCCAACCCCAGCAGAAAAAGCATCACTCTGCAGAGTGATTTTTTTTCCAACGTGGCATAAATGGCCTTGTAGGCTTTGACTGACTGTCTCTGAGCTTCAGTAGAACGCCACATACTCCATCGGCTTCAAAATCAACAGCCACTGCAGGAGAAAAAGCAGTATGCAAGCAGCTATTACAGTGAGGTGCCACAGGGCACACTACTGAGCCCGCTGCTGTTCTGAACCACACCGCAAGAACACAAAACAGCTTTGACCCTTCTTAAGCTGCATTCACACTAGCAGCAACTTTTGTCGCTGCATGTCGCCAGGGGTTGATTTCCGTGCGCTCGAAAGACTTTTTTCTTTGCGAAACGAACATTTTCTCCACACTCAGATCGCGCACGTGCAAAATGCACTTTTGTGCGCTCAAAATATGATCTTTCACGCGCAGAATTGTGGCACAAATGTAAGCCCATAATCTAAAAGCAGCGAATAACTGTAGTAATAAATTAAATTTTTAGTCAGTGTTGTGGTTTTCAGCGAATGCTTATGCATTTGTGCACCAATGCATATTTTTTTCCTTTCTTTTTATTCAAGCCTGTTAGCTTGTTGCATTTCTCCGTTTCGTTCTCTCTTTTTTTATAGCATTTGTCTACTACAACAGTTAACTTTTTTTTTTTCAAACGCGATTTACTGCAGCTTTGCTACGTTAACATGATTGTATTCAATGTTTGTATATTTCATTTATGCATATCATTTAATTATCATACAAAATTAAATGAATTATGAATTTTAGATGCTTATATCTTCACAACTGAACTGAACAATGTCTGTGATTTTTGTGAACATTTTATCATTAAAAACAATACAAACTGCTTCACCTTGCATACTCAAATGCTGTTTTTATTTATTTATTTTTTCAGAAAAAAACAACTCAGCATGGATGAATTTGTTCAAAGGAGAAGTGAGCCAGCCTCAACCCAGAGCATGTGGACATGCTGACATTTTTGCATTTCAATTCAAAATTTTGGAAAAGTGAATAAGAAACATGTTCATATGAACAACTTTGAAAAGTGACAGTTTTCCTGTTATTCTGCATTCTACCTCATTCTACAGTAACATTCATTATTTATTATTTATAATTTTGATATTTTAACTAATTCTGCTGCTAATGTCTTATTGCCAGCATGTTTATGTCCTAATTTCATAATGTGAATTTTATGAGTACAACTCAGTACTTGTTTTGCTTTTGTTTATTTATATTTTGGATATTTAAAGCAGTTTTACTGTTCAAATTAAAAAACTGGGCAAACTTTTGTGTTTTATTTAAGGTTTAAAATGTCAAAATTAAAGATAGTTAAACTCAATATGTGTCTTTTGCATTTTTTAAGTACACTTATAGACATAAATACCCTGATTTAGGGTTTTATATAGTTATAAGCAAAACACCCAATTTAAAAAAAGGTACGTTTTTATCCGATTAATCTAACAAATATATATCGCCCGATTAATCGATTATCAAAATAATCGTTGGTTGCAGCCCTAGCTGCAACAAACGGTTATTTTGATAGTCGATTAATCTAACGATTATTTAGAACGATTAATCGACTAATCTATTATTTCGCTGATTAATCAGTAGACATTTATTGATTATTCAGCTTTTGCAATTAGTTAAAATATTGAGTTATACATATTCTAACAAATAAATTAGGGTAATCACTTCAGCTTTTGAAAGTCATATTATATCATTACAGTTATACAATTAATTTATACAAATAAATATATTTGGCACACAAAATGAGATGGCAGAGAAACTCTCTTATTCACCATTTAATTAGCCATATGAAAAAGTAGCTGAATGACACATCATTCTGCCTAAAATCTCTTTTTGTAAGTCATATGGATAAGAAACAAAATAAAGGTAAGTGATAAGACATTTTATTTTTGGGTAAACTATTTTATTCACAACATAATCTCCCTTAAAATACCTTATAGGGTTATGATAATCAAAACAGTCCTGAGCTAGATCAAGCTTTGATCTCTGCAAACCAAACTATAACTTTAATTAAATGTTTTTTTCCGCACTAATAACGTTATCATTAGCTAGCTCCACACTGGAGAGCTGCTTTATAACAGAAAATCAAGTTGTAATTCTAACTGAAAGCGACACTGACTCTGGTTTTTCCATGTTTAATACTGTAAAACTGCTTGATTTAAGGCTATCTATTGCATAAAGTACTATATAAATAAACGTGACATGACTGGACTTTACTGGAGTACTGAACTGCAGAGCTCATGCAAACATCCACATAGCTGTAATCAGATGCGTTTTAAACTGCGGCTTTCTCACTGCTGTCAGTTTTCGATGCGTTTATTTTGTTATTGAGATTAAAGCGTGCAGTATATATTTACATATTCATCCAAACACCGCTCAGCAGCCTCAGGTTCGTTTGCTCTGAACCAAAGAGTATAGAATAACTTCCCTGCGTTCCATTCAGAAGGGCTCATCCCTATGCCCTAATCCTTTCAAAGGGTTTAGCCTCCGGAGTGAGAGCTTCGAAGGGTTGAAGGGTGTAGGGGACCAAACAACTGTTTCTTGAAGTGCCCTTCTGCGTCATCATCACGTGCCCACACGGAGGCGCCGTCATCATGCAAAGAATCTGCGCAAAGAATCGTGGGAGTGAAGTGTCCATCAGTTGTACCCTTCAAAATCCTTCATTCCGAAGGGCCCTTTTGAAGTGGCCAGTTTTGAGCACTTCGGTTTGGAACGACCCTTCAATATGGCGGCCATGATTGTTTTCACTCCGAAGTGCCCTTCGGAGGGCGATATATCCCGTTTGGAAAGCACTGCTGAAGTGCTGTGTCTTCTTCTCTTGAATTGCATCAGGAAAGCTGAATTACAGTCTTGCTGTATAGCACCACACTGGTCAAACCGAGTTATTGCAGGCTCTTACATTAGGTCATATGAGATCAAACGACTACTCGGCAACAAAAACATTTGTCGACAATTTTTTATTGTCGACGTTGTCGATAATGTCGACTAATCGTTTCAGCCCTACTTGTAAGCTACTTATGTAAACTCACGGCCTCTATGCAGCAGTGAGGGACAAAGGAGCGAGGTGGCACACAGTGTATGGAGCTGTGCATGTTGCAGAACGAGCCTGAGGCGGAGCACTGCAGCTGTCAAGCAGGAGCTCTACCATGCATCCGTGACTGATTACCGAGGGGCCGTTACGTCACACGTTCACGCTATGCAGGCCTCCGCAAGATGTGCAGCCGAACTGTTGGGGAACGACAAATTTGTCCTTTTTTGTCTTGTTTGAGTCACTGTGAACTGCAGTTAAGCCTGAGGCCCAATGCGTTTTGGGCTCTCCTGCTGAGATTTTAATTTGTTTAGCTAAAATGCTAAATCACAACTTGCGTGCTTTAGGTTACTAATTAATAATAGGGAACTTCTGCTGCATTGGGAACTAATTTTTACACTCCTCTAGAGAATAAAATATCTGGCTGCGTGGCTAATAAACAGAATATGTCTCGTAGTGTCTCCTTCAGTTTAATTAGGTCACTTTTTGTCATATGGCTGAATGAATCGTGCCATTTCAGCAGTGGACAGAGCTAATACGATCAGGGCTTTTGCTAATTGGAGCACTGAAAGTCACATGGCCGTGGACTGGAAGCATGAACACAGACAAATCACTGGCAATCACGCTAACAAAGGGAAGCCATTTTGCATATATCATCATCAGATTTAACACTACAAAGAAGATGGATGCGGGACTGGTGCCGGCAGCGTGGCATTTATCGAAGAGCATGACATACAACAACCCATGCTACATGATTAGATTGGGCTGCAAATTATCAGAAACGAGTAGGAGGGGTGGAGGTGATGGCAGTGTGCTTAGGCCACCCGGTGCAGCTCACACAAGGCAGAAGGCGACTAGAAACCACCTCCGGATCTGTGCGGATCTCTCGCCCAGGGCTCGGCCTTGCTAGCACAGTGGCAATGAGGACAAATGAGTGTGTTGCAGTGCTGACATCAGACTGGCATGGGGACGAGGGAGCCATGTGACGGCTTGCCGAAGTTTGGCCTGGAGACGGGCCAGTCATCGCTGGCACAGCGGAGGGCCGCTGCTCCTCTCTTCCTCTGCACCATGACGGATGGGCGGGCAGACAGCTGTTTAACATCACAAGATTTACAGCCCTCCCGTAGCAGCCGTCAGTCCAACACCTATCAACCTGAAGTAAATCTCCTGTCTCCTGCCTCTCAGAGAGGAGCATGAACTGAGGAGCCACTCAAGCAATCAGCTGTTAATCACCTGACCTCTATTGTTCTGCCATAACCGAGGCCAGGCCAACCCCTATCGCTCTCCTCCTTCTCCTCTTTCACTTTCACTCACTTCTTTCCCCTCCCTCCTCTGCTCTCTTCTGCCCAGGGATGTGTAAAGCTACATATTTTCAAAAATCGACTGGTTGGAGGGTTGCCTGAATGACTAGTTGACTAATCAATGTTAAGGAAGCCTTGTGTAATTAGGCTTTTTAGGATTCTCCAGACACGAGTTGAACATTTCTTATGGGGCATTAACATAAGACGCATCCTTGAATTCAAACATGCTGGGGTTTCCAGGCACATCCTAAAAAGCTTGTGCTGGGATACTTAAAGTCAGCATGAAATGGAAATTCACCCTATTTTCTAAATGCATGTTACTTATCTTATTGTGAATGATATATCCATGAGTGTGTTTAATTTTTCACCACTGTTCTGAGTAGGGATGCATCGATCCGATACTCAGTATCGGTATTGGCACAGATACTGCCATTTTCTGTCGGATTGGGTATCGGTCAGACGAGACCGATCCAAATCCAATATAGTGCGTATACTATTGTGTTATTGTTAAGCCCCATGAAAGGCACAAAAACATTATAAAGCACCGTAATGTTTTCGTGCACTATATTTCAAGTGTTCTGAAGCCGTTCTATACTTTAATGTGAAGTATAGATGAATATTTAAGTCAAGTACACGTAAACTCTTCTCCCCGCTGCGTCTGTGTGTCATCCTCCATTCAGCATTCAAACGGCATGTCGCGTTCGGTTACTATAGTCAAAACGATGATCCATTCAGCATTCAAACTGTGTGTCGCGTTCGGTTACTACAGTCAAAACGATGAAACTCTCTTCAAGAGTGCACAATAACTGAGATTTAAAACTGTTAAAAGAAAAGACTCAATAAAATATCACACAGACATAATACACTATGCAGCAATATCTCTTCCCTTTTTTATGCAGAGTGCTGCGTTCTGTGACTCCATGTTGCTTCAAGCGCATTATTCTGCACACGGGATGCGCATAAGCGCTTTGTGCCACTCTGTATTGGAGCCATACCCTTTCGTATTATACTTTTGCTCAATGAAAGATTATCAATCGTCTTTTTTGTTCTGTTCTATCTATCATATGTTGCTGCCTTCATTAATGTGCTATGCATTTAAAAGAAATGTCTTTTAATTTTATAGTATATACTTACAGTAAAAACTGCTCTGGTATTGGATTCGGATCGGAATTGGCCGATACTCAGAATTTTTGGTATCGGATCAGATCGGTTCTGAAAAAATGGTATCGTTGCATCCCTAGTTCTGAGCTCGTAATTTTTAATCAAAATGTCATAACTTGATCTTCTGGTAAAATGACTTCTTTCTGGTGATGTATGCCACTCTTTAACCATTAAGTCAGCTTAAACCCCGTACCTTTCTTACAATCAACTGCAAGCTCACATTCACATCTGCCTCCATCCAATCAACCAATGATAGATTGAACCAAGTTCTCGCCTTTTTTCAATAATCCATTTCACTCGAATGTACATCACATACAGAAGGAAAGATCTGTCACTACTTCAGTTTCATCGCAACTTCAAAAAACCGTGCAAGACTTGACACAATGACCAAAGAGCTGCATGTTGCTCTAAATAGGATGGATTTAAAGACTCTGTTTCAAAAGTACTGCTGCTATAAATATCGAAAGTCTAGATAAACTAGTCGACCAAGTAAACTAGTGACCCCATTCCTATTCCTGCTTCCCTTTCCTTTTACAATCTCTCTTTTTCCCCTCCATCTCTCCGTTGCTTTGTAATCCACGTCCCCTGTGCGCTGCCGGGAGGTCACTGGGCATGAGGAGGTGGATGAGCAGTGGCTGTGAATGCCGCAGAGTAAAGTTACACGCTCCGGAGGCTTGCACAAGCTCGCGCTGGATAACACTTCCGCCCTGATGGAATTGCGGACAAACATACGCAAATGTTTTTTTTATCATGAAGGGAAATTTCCATTGAGTTCTTTCATTGTTATTACAGCAAGCTAATGCTATTTTCTATCCCCTAACCCTACTTAAATTATATTTGATAATTTAGAAGTAGTGATTTAATTAGCACACTGTGCTTCAGCTTCACAGTAGCTGCTACACAATTTACACTGTAAGACCCTATTTAGAAAGGTCTGTCTTTAAATTCACTCCCTCTAAATCACTGGCACTACATCCTTACACATGCAGACAGACGTCTTTGAAAATGTGCAAGAGAGCATATAACCCCTACTGCTGTCTATGTTAAGCTTTCCTATAAAATAAAGGTAAAAAGCAGTTTTGCACAAATACCTAAATAAACCCCTAAATAAAAGTATATAGTTAAATAAATAAATGTAATTGTTTCATTGTCCTAGAAATGCCTCAAAGCTATGTACAAAGACTTATGCTGTTTTAAGGATTAGTATTTATTTTAAAACATTGACGTCTGGGGATATTTTTTCAAAAACAAGATGTTTTTGCAGTCGCCATGGCATGATTCCACAAAGAGAGCAGACGTTTTTATTGTGTGCGTACAGTGACTTGGGAATAATGGAGGACGTTCTGGCACAAACCAGGCCTTAACATCAAAAATACACAGAATATGCAAAACTATGGAAAACTACGGAAACCTGACTCGGTTAAAGCCATCTGCTATGCAACTATGCAAATGCAGCGTAAACAGAGCACGACTACGGTGGAGCAGGGAAATAAATTGGAGGGCAGGTCACATGACCTTGCACTTCGTTTATGAGACAACAGGAATGCTAGGTCGCACATAGAGCGAAGCATTTACTCTGCTCGCATCTGCCCACCCCTCCTCCTACTCGCTCTGGCATCTGGCACCTTCTCCTACTCTGTAATGCCTGGTAATTACCTACCCTATCTGTTGCTGCTTACCCATTCTACCTACTCTCAAAACATTCAGGAAAAGCAGTGGGCTCCTTTAATTATCTGCTTTCTGCATCACTCTGGAACGCGTCCAAGTCTATCCCCCTGGACCGCCTCAAAATAAATAAGGGATTCATACCAAAACCAGCCACGCTTGTGTCCATAGCACAGCATTATAGTATGTGTCATGGGCTGCGCTGCTTATGTTGAGTACTACGGTTCAAGCAACACAATGTAATCTGCGGCTTCAAAGGCTGCCTGGGCAACTAGCGAGTCTGACCTGGACCTTTTCTAATGATAAGTGTCTAAGCGGCCTTAATCACTGGTTTCACACCATTGCGAACATGCGCAGTGTTTGAATGCTTCTCAATGACCTGAGGTCCATTAACAATTCATTTGGGCTAGCAAGTAAAGTTCATCCGATGCCAATGAGCGAAATGGAAAGGAGGGTACAAAATTTTAAAAAATCACATCCCTGGAGGTGGAAACAGACACGAGGATCTCGGCAGTGACCTTTTTCCCAACTTATCATCATCCGGAGAAGTGATCCCTAGTTTTTTTTCCCTCTTGCTTTGGCTGGCATGGGGACTGAGTCACACGTCAGCCTGGATTAAAAGCTACCCGTTACTCCAGGCCATGTGTTGCCTTAAGAGAGACCGTGTGTTTGCACATGTGGACGAATTGTGCATGCGTGACCTTGGACCTTGATAGAGCGAGCATGACGTGTGAACACTGTGTGGCCGTGTGCGTGTATATGTGTGCGTCTAGTGGCTGCCATGCCATTCCGGCACCTATACCTGTTCTCCGCACTCTCCTTGGTATCCCAATTTGCTTCAGCCTAGAAAAAAAAAAAAAAGTACATACGCTGTGTCTGAACAAAGTATGGGCTGATTTCTAGACCCCCTAGTGACTTTAGAGACACAACCAATTAGCTATGAGCTCACACAGACACAGTCATGTGACTCATCTCAGCAAAAGGGCCTTTCCTTGACACCATTCCTTCATCATCAACACTGCAGAACACAGGACAAATAAGTGAGCTCCACCAGACAGAGGGGCAGCTCCTCCGGAGCGCTAGGCATGCAGTATTCTTCCCAGACATCAGTGAAATGCTCTGAAGCATCAATAGACGGCCGTCCGCACTGAAAGGGAGACTGTACATGTATTGCACATCAAGGATCTGTCCATGCAAGAAGTGCTGAAAAGCGAGGCAGCCATAGCAGGAGTCTGGCGAGTGAGTCAGAAAGCAAACGGAAACAAGGCCTGATTCTTTCTGTAGCTCTTTTTAGTATGTGTTCCTGTGACTGCGATGGGGTGGATTTGTGTCACATGTTATCAGGAAGTAATGATAGCCTGCAGCTACATTATAAAGATTAAAAGAAAGACTTTCGATGTAGCCAATATGCTAAGGAGATGTCATAGTGCTGTATAATTACGTACCAAAAAAAAAAAAAAACTGTTGTCAAGGTTAAGGTTAGACGGATCCACAGACATTACAATTCTGGACGATATTGTGCTTCATGTTATAAGAGATAACCAATAAATGGCTATTATTGAAATGGCACATTATGTTGTCTTAATAAATAAATACAATGAACACTTAAACACTTAAATAACACTTAAAATCCTAAAAAGTGAATTTAGGCATGACAACATTAAATACAGCACTAAAAATGGACATTCATTTTATATTTTAATATTTCACTAAAGCCGTATTAAATTGGTAGTGTTTTTGAAGACAGCTAATTAAAGAAATTAATTTAAAGCAATATAAAAACAGGGTTTAAGTGCATTCACAATTTAATGGCCAATTTGCCATGTTAGTACTATTGGACATATAGGCCTATCAGCCAATACTGATAAATTTGAAAAATAAATAAATAAATAAATAAATTGCATACATATATAAATAGAGCAAGATAACAGGTAAGGTACTAACATTTTGTGCATCCCTACTCTCAAAGATATTGTAATTATTATTAATAATAATGACAAAATAAACACAAACACACACACATATAGCATATATAATGACATATTGTATTCTCAAACAAATC
>NW_015536521.1:475657-480273 GCF_001515605.1 Sinocyclocheilus anshuiensis | reverse complement strand
GTTCAACATCTGAGGCAACGCCACAAAGAGCTCTATGACCAATGCATGGCAAAAAAAATCCCTGGACACGGGATTTATATTTTATTTTTTTCTGCCATATGTTTATTCTAGAGACATTTTGTTACACCTTTACTTGATTATTTTGCCTTATGTCTGTTCTAGAGACATGTTATTGCTTTTTGATAAAGCTCTAATTGGTTTTCTTTTGGAAATATGTTTCAAATTCACTTTGCACATGCATTTATGACTGTAAAGCATGTCTGTGTGTGTCAAAATCGAGATTAAAATCGAAATCGCTAAATTGATCAAAGAAATCGCGATAGGTTTTTTTTGTCCATATCGCACAGCCCTACATGAAATGTGAATTTAATTCATTGCACTGTTGTTTGTTTCACTTTTCTGAGCAGAAAATGAGGACAACAGAAAATTTTGAAGTGCAAAATTGCACAATTTGACACAGAATATCTGAGTCACTGTTTACACTTTCAAGACTTTGAGTGAGAATTCAACTCTCTACATTGTATCCATTTGAAGACGTAAGTTTGAAGCCATCAGCTATCTTACACTGGTTGTGTAAATTCGAAAGAGACTGTGTTCTCAATATAAAGTTCACTATGGAATGCATTAATGACTGTAAAGCATGTCTGTGTGTGTCAAAATCGTGATTAAAATCGAAATCGCAAAATTGATCAAAGAAATCACGATAGGTTTTTTTTGTCCATATCACACAGCCCTAGTTTAAACTAGGTGTCATGTTAGCAGTTTTCATTGTATGAAGGAGCGAATATTAAGCATATTAGCAGCAGCATTTAGCATCTGTTTATACAACTGGAGCAAAACGCAGTTTAGAGCATATGTAATCCCTCTGAGGACACGCCGATAGTAATGGACATGAAACAGGTTAAATGAAATAAGCATTCTTGTGTATGCATTTCAATAGGGGTTCGCCATATACATCTGCGATTATCCCAGTGTTCACGTTCGTTATTTAAGGTCAATGTTTTCATTGTGATGAGTGTGTGGTTGATTTCAGCTGCACGCAGCATCAGAAGAATGCACTTATCGCAGTCATATCAATGACAGTGTTGCGGGAGATGCTGAAGATCACTATCTATGGCGTAACAGTTAGTTCAGAGTGAAATACATTATGGGTAGTGTAGTTCGGAGAAATATGCTCGAGTTTAATTAGAGTTAAGCCAGTTGGCGTGGTAGCCCAGGCTCACATAGTCATAGCTAGGGATATGCCGGTATCAAATTTTCATGTTGCGAATTTAATTATTTATTTTTTCAGTAATTTATCAAAATATTTAAAAAGGTTTGCTGCATAGTTAAAAAAATACGCTACGCATATAAAAAATTTGTTTTTTAGGGGGAAAAAACATAAGTCCCATTTTATTTCTTCATTCAGAAATAGGCCTAATAGGCTATTTTAGTTCCCCTCACTCTCTCGCGTTCCAATATCCACGTAAAACAAAATGTTTTGCATAACATCACGGCGGTGTGGTGATAACACTTAACGGCACATTTTACTACACATTGTTTTTTACTACATAGGTTTTTTTTCCATATGTTTGACTGACTGTATTTTATTATGATAATGAACAGGCTGCATTGTCAAGGTAACAATGCTTAACTGTGTGCACGCATGCGGCACCGGCGCAATCACTTGAGTTTTTTCCTTCTAACAGTGGAAGCAACTACTCCTTTTAGTCGTAAAGATAATTTGAATTGTAAAAGGTTTGCCTTTATTTGTGTACATTCACAATAAAAACAAATCTTTGTGCTTTTTGTAAAATAAGCCTAAAGAAAAATAGGATGGCGAAAATTAAAAGCACAAAAATGAAAAGAAACTCTCCATACTAGGCTACTTGTTGCACAGTTTTTATTTCATTTTCTTAATTTATTATTTAAGTAAAAATATATTTCTCGTATATTAATATTTATTCGTTTTTTATATATATATATATAAATAGATAAATAAATAGGCTTATAAATATATATATAGTCTAGCTTTATTATGCAGAAGCGCTGCAGGTGCGTGATGTGATATGATATGACCATGTGAATCCTCATGTTCTGTTGTTTGCTGCTTTTTGCGCATGTAAAATTAATCCCCGGAAAACAAATGTTAGTATTTTTTTTGAATGGGTCACAGACACTTATCCTTTCTAATTTAATTCAATTCTAATTTAAAATAATCTTGTCGGTTAACGGTTAACAATCGGTTAACGAGCGTCGGTTGTCGGTTAGGAAAAATAACCTAAATGAATATCCCTAATATATAGGTGCACAATAGATGCATAGAATGTTGTAATTGACACTTCACCACGGCAGCCGTAATGGTAATCTCAATTAAAGATTATGCAGTCATAATGTATCATACTGCATGTTTTCCTTTTGTTTTGTGCTCATCTCACATTAATAATTAAATAAAAGTATAGATCATCATGCAGCTAGTAAGCCTAATTCACACACAGCATGAGCATAACAATGGAAGACATCATGAGGCAATGTTATGATGAACTACCATCATGCTAATTGCAAAATGCTTTAAAAAGTAATTAATTAAGCAGCGCGCAAACAATCTGACAACTTGTCAGTTACCCAACACTGGGTCACTGTGTGAGCTGCATCGGGCAAAATTCAATCCTAACACGGCTAAATGTGGCATTCCCTTCCAAACAGTTCCTCATACACAGACGCCAAAGGACAGCACAGAAGGACAAATAATAAAAAAAACTCAAACCAGTCAGTCAACCTTCGTGTGTACAGACAGGGGAGGAAAAAAAAGAAAGGAAGACCACCTGTCCATCAGGAAAGCAACCAGCTTTCCTTCCTCCCCCTCCTTTCTCGGTATCTCTGAGCCCAATGACGGCCAGCGATACTCCTTATCAGCTGGTGAGATGAGATTTAGTTCCAGGCCTAACACTCATGGGAGGCTATTGATAATGCTGGTCCCCCCCTTCTGCTCTCCTCTCATTTTCCTGAAGTGGGACCTGCCTCGCCTCGCCGAATCCAAACCGCAACCATGCAACCATGACAGCAACTGCAAAACTGATTTCGAATCAGTGTAACGGGGTGACATACCGTGTTCCAACTATGGATGAATACGATGAGCCATGCAAAACCCAGATGTGCACCCTGGCAGTGGGCATCCCCATAGTAAAATCCCCTCTTTTTCTCACTACTATCTGGAAGGAAAGCTAGGTCAAGCTCCTGGTGATGGGCTGTGATGTTGTTTTGACATCCTTGCTGCTGCATAGCTGAATGAATAATCGATGGTGCTTGAAAACAGAAGGCATTTGATTTTTTTTTTATTATTATAGCACGGTTTTAAAAATGCTCATGAAATTTTCATGGTTTATAGGTACAAAGCTGGAAACGGCACAGAGCGGTTTCATGTTCAAAGCAGTGTTTTTCCATTACTGACCCATATCCCCATGGCTAGGAATCATTTAATGGTCTTCATGCACAGAGCAAAACCATCTGCATCTTTGTGTCCACATTTTTATAGCCTTGTAAATGGCTGCATATAACTGTCGAACTAACCTATTATGCTGACAGACAGCAACTATTATGTGATATTTATCGCTCAAGCCTTTCAATAATGGCAGTGTCGATTTGATCAACCAGAGTTTGTCTAGAGTGTGTCTTGGTCGTAAACTTTAGGAACATAAGTCTGAATATGGCCTACATTTATCAAGACTCAATTTGACTGATTCACCTAAGCGGTTACTATGCAAAGGACTCATATGCAATTAGTGGTGTTAAATATATACTAATATTAAACAGTGAATTTAATTACATGATGTATTGTCATCCACAGCCAGCGCTACTGGATTTTCACACACCAGAGCTCAGAAAGATTTATCTGACACCAGCTCACAATCGAGTTATCCTCAGTTCTTCAGCCCTGGCTGCTCTGCCACAGAACAGTTGGTGATAGAGCTAATAGAGGGTTACAACATGGCAACGTCAGAAAAAGACAACAGATGTTCATGAGGGCGATACAAAAAGGATTAAAACACAGTGTTTTGGTGGCTTTGTTTTTTAGATGTGCTGGCATCCATTAAAGATGACCAAAGTATAAGAGGCTATAGAATTAGCGCAGGCAAAAAATCTAAATTTGATTGTCATATATTCACCCTCATGTTTAAAACCTGTACAGATTTCTTTGTGTAACTCAAAAGTAAAAAAAAAATCAAAGAATGATGAAAATGGTTGCAAATAATTAATTATTATTTACAATAAGGTTCTATTTGTTAACATTAATTAACATGAACTAACGATGAAAAATACTTGTTTAAAAGCATTTATTAAAATCAAAAAATGTATTTGTTATTATTATTTAATGGACCCGATCTAACATCAACTAACAATAAATAGCTGTTTTTATATTAACCAATATCAACAACAACAAAAAAACAGTGTAACAAATGTACAGTATTGCTCATTGTTAGTTAATGCATTTACTAATGTTGACTAATATAACCTTATTGTTATCTTAAATGTTACTGTATTATATAAAATAGTCATTCTAATATACGTATGATTGCTTGTGTTAGGAACAGATCAAAATTTAACCTGAAATCTATGAAATATCCACCACATAAAGT
>NW_015536521.1:457719-475550 GCF_001515605.1 Sinocyclocheilus anshuiensis | reverse complement strand
ATCCAGTTCACAAAACTAGCATGAAATTACCTGTTCACAAATCAGACTGATCTGCTACTTAATTTCAATTCACTGTTGGAGAAGATTATCACTGAAAAACAACTGAAATTTCAATCTGTTCATCAGTGAAGCTCTATTTTATGAT
Source organism: Sinocyclocheilus anshuiensis (assembly GCF_001515605.1). Taxonomy (NCBI): domain Eukaryota; kingdom Metazoa; phylum Chordata; class Actinopteri; order Cypriniformes; family Cyprinidae; genus Sinocyclocheilus; species Sinocyclocheilus anshuiensis. The sequence goes on along the minus strand of NW_015536521.1, from coordinate 475,405 downwards.
TGCAGAAGACATGATTCTTATCACTTTCATACTTTTTTGGTCATTTCAAGCCATTTGTTAAGCTTAATATCTTCAGTCAAGATTCACTGTCATCATTTGGAGAAAAGGGACCAGGAAATCCCTAAATATGCCTTTCTACAAAAGAAAGAAAACCATTAGGGTTTGGAACAACACCAGAGTAAATAATGACATCATATATTTGAGTTGCCTGGGAACAATTTTAATGTGACTTACACCATAAAAATATTATGTGATGAACTGGACTCCCTGAACTCGTAAATGACGATGCATAAAAGAGCTGAACCTTCTCAAAACATTCGATATGGCCAGAAACACTCTCACAGGCCTTGGCTGTCAATTCAAGTCATCCAAACAATTTATTCGGACCATATGTTTACATGTAACCCGTCCTTTGTGAACTTGTTTAAAGGGTCAGATGGGCATAAAATTTTATCAGAAAAAAAATAAACATTTGATCAACAACCCATTCGGAGGATAAAACAGCCGCTTATCCAAACAAAAGGCTGTTTTATTCCCACGGCTTTTCCATTTCTCTCTCTCTCTCTCTCCAGTGCATCTAAGAGCCGCACATGGCATGACTTGAATTGGGGGCAAATCAATACACACAGCGCCCGTTAGTAACGTTACGCTGGCAAGCAGGTGTTCAAAACCATCACCAATGAGGAATATATAAAAGCCACACTTCCGAGGGCTTAACAATAACACAGAACAGACAACAACATCTTCGCTTATGAGTCAACACCATCCGTTTACTTCCCCAGCCCCGCGCATCACCTGCATTTCTGAAAACACATATTATGATGACAAAAGCATCTGCAGAGACACACAGAAGTGCTCTTACCTGGGTTTGTGGCTGTAAGTGAGCGCGCTTTATCCCCACTTCTCACTGGAAATTGTGCGTTTGTCTTTTGTATAATCCAGAGACGCAAAATTCGGCGTTTGCCCTCCCCTTTCACTGCCTTGCAGTCGACGGCTGTGTGAGCGCGTCAAGCCGCTCCACCTGCATGCAACGCCACAGCAGCTCTGCCGCTCTATGCGCGGTCACCCGGTGGCGGCTATGGGCGCGAAATGAGGGCGCGGTCAGTGGAACACCTCACCAATCATCCACCGAGCGCTTCGCCTTCCAGCCTCATCGACGACACGATGACTGCGGCACCGCTTTCTCAATGTCACTTACTTTATCAAAATCTGGACCACCGACTATGTCCAGTAGCTGCGTCGCATGGCGTCCCCCCACTGTCCCTTAATCCGTTTAAACCAGGGGTTCCCAACCTTTTACGGTCTGCCGAAACGCTAAAATATTTACTTTAAACACCCTCTAGAATTTCAAAAACGTTTCTTATTGCTCAATAAATATTATGAATAATAAAAGTAAAGCCTTAGTTTTAGTATTCATTTATTTGTTGTTTACATTATTGGTTTAATGATAGCTACATTCCATTTAAACACATTTATTGCACGGCTCTATGAAATTGCCTAGCTCCTTTATTCTGATTGGTCATTCTGAGGTTTCAAGTCAAATATTTATAAAAAAAAAAAAAAATTTGTCCATGACAATCAATAGCCTAATGTTTTTGTTTGTTTGTTTGTTTGTTTGTGTATACATTGTCGCGTCTGGGGTACATTTTGCGATAACGCTGGGTTGAATGAACATCATACAATCCCTGTAGTTACATCAAGAACTTCTAGGGCGTTTAGTTTACAAATTCCTGTACTTTCTTATTACACGGAATTTGATTGGTCAGTCGTGGATTTCAAGAGTCAAATATTTATAAATAATGACAGTTTTATTTTGTCTCTTTTTTATAAGATAAATTAATTTCAGCTCAAGTCAATATTTCATGTGTATATTATTATTATTATTATTATTATTTATAGCTGTGTACATTTTCACGGCAGTGCGTCATATTTTGCTATACTGACAGGCTGAATGTACATTATATAACTTGCTTTAGTAATGTATCACAATTAACCTGCAGTTACGAACATTATGAATCTCAAGGGCATTTAGAGCTTTTTGTAAAGAATTTCTGTACTTTCATAATGTATAGCCTACTAAATTCAGTAAAGGACTTGCTTCCTGACAGTTGATGAAATGCTTTCTTTAGGCATGCAGGTGTGTATATAAATACATTCCTGGACATACAACATCTGGCTTTTGGCATTGTTCTATGACCAGTATGATGCCGTAACAACGACCGCAAATGCACTCTGCTGTTTTATGTGTGAGTGTGTTAACAAAATGTAACCAGGATCATAATTCTTGCTATATAGCACTTGCTCTTGAAATGAGCCACCTGGTTTCAAATCTTATGTCTCAGCTCTCATGGCCTCGTGGGACAGCAAAATGTCCATTGTTTACACACTTCAGTATCTCAGCAGATACAGTATCATCTGGGTTTTGTTCACATGCTATTTTTTGGGTACCACGTATTCAGGCATCCTACTCGATAGACATACTGCTTTTTGCTTACTATTCGGTACAGAGGAACACATATGTATACACTGAGTTAAATTTAAGGTACGTAAGGACGTAAGCTTTAGCAGTGTTTAATTGAGAACCAGTGTTAATTTCTGTTGTCATTAAATATTGTAAGTATGAGTGTGCCACTAGGCAAAATAAATGTTCTGGGGGTCAAGTGAGACACTGAGTACAGATTGTTTACCATATAATTTTACCACAGAATTTAATTACAAAGAGGTAAAATGCATAATGATCTTTGCTGGAATTTTTAAACGCCAATGCGTATGGATTCATGCACTTGATTATACATTAGCTAATGCTGCAGGCTGTTTTATAAGTTAAACATTTCCAATATTTTCTTTTTTGCTGTTATTTTGTCCTCAAGTCATACAATATTAGGCGTGTATCATCTTTAAATGCATTAATGTTTAACAGATGACTTTACATTTGCAAGCTTTGTGTAATGAGCCAAATATTCAAACAACAGCTAGTATGATTAATGGTATCTCTGGTATCTCTGGTAATTCCCCCATGTATTACCCTCAGCTAATAACCTTAAGCACAAAGCTTGGACCTCAGTTGTCTGCTCAGCCAAGATTTTAACAAAACTGTTTCACTGCTTCTCAATGTTTGAAAAAATATGTATATTTTGTCCGCTGAATCAAAGTCATGTGGTGTGACCAACAAGCAGGATAAAAAAATTAAATAATAAAAATAATAAAAAACATAAAATAGGAAATTATATCATAGACAGGACTGTGTGTCAAGGACAATAAATCTCTTAAAATATTACAAAATTTGAACTTTTTATTTTTACCTTTTTATTACAATAATTAAAAAAATAAAAATGCTTGTAAGATAATAAAAATTAAAAAATGAATAAAAAAGTAAAATACTTATATATATATATATATATATATATATAGCCTACTTTTTATTTCTTTTTTATTTTTATTATCTTACAAGCGTTGTTATTATTTAAATTATTATTAATAATAAATACATTTTTGGGGAGCCACATTACGTAACTTGTTGCAATACAACCTTGAATTAAATTGAATTAATAAAATATCAATATAATTACAATGATAATTGTTATAAAAAAATTAAATTTGTAAAATGATTGTACAATAATACAAATTGTACAAAATTAAAAAATAACAAATCAAAATAAACTAAAATACTTGAATATAAAATAATAAAAAATAAAAATAAGCTGTAACATGTCATGTGGTGTGACTCCCCAAAAATATACTGACAATTATGAATTAATAATATTGAATAAAATAATTAAAATTATAATTGTTGTAAAATAATAAAAATTGTTAGATAGATAGGTATCAAAGCTTTTAAAAACGTTTCATTCAAAAGAGCATTCCTGATCAGATAGCAATCCAATCTGTCAAGACAAATAGCATGACTAAAGTTAAACAGGCCTTGACAAAGCACAAAAAGTGAATGCTTTTCATTTAACATTGCTGTCTCATTTCTGAAAACGCCTGTGAGCTTTTGAGCATTCCAACAAGTGCCTCGAAATGACTGGGGAGTGGGGGCTCTCTATCTTACAACAGCAGACGGAAACCCAACCTCTCCAAACTGTGCCTTGGCATTGGCCGCTGTGCAAACAGCACCTTACCCACTTAGGAAAAGCGTCTAGACTTGATTAATTCCCCAACCGTCCTTCCTCATCTGTATTGAGCTGTGGTATCACTGAATGATTTGCAATTATTATTATTGTAGAACTTTCCTTTACTCCTGTATAAAGCTGTTTCTTGCATTCTTTCGCTTCTCGCGCACTACTTTGAACTTGGAGTGCCATTATGCATGAGAGGCTCCATCAAAGGAAAACATGCAAATGGTTGAGGATTTTGTGGATGTGGTTAAGCAGAGCGTGTGAGCGTGTGCGCGCGTGCGTGAGTTTTCTGAGGCTGGCGAAGCTAATGATAGTGTGTCAGAACAGCCGCATTGTCACTGTAACTCGTGTTAAACGATCGCAGGGGTTTAAAACCTGGAACATGTGGACATGGAGACCTTGAAGCCTCTTCGAGCCCAGAGAGCACAGCTGCATGGGAGACATATTAATGCACAGTGACAAGGACATGGGACATAGACTATCTGTCTCACTCTCTCCCCCTATCTGTTTCTCTCCATAATGTGCGGTTTCAGGAATAGCCACACTAACAGAAGGACGGCATGATGGGGACCTTGGAATGTAATCATGTCATTACCGTGTGAGTGAAGTATGAAATGGTAAGAGAGCGGGTGAAGATTGACTGGCCTGAGATGGCGATTGCTTTAGGGGGGTGACTGATCACGTAAGCGCCACCGTAAAAGGCTTTCTGCCACTTTGTCCCTGTTGTGCCCTCTTTATTTTTAACATAAGCGTTCTCTTTCTCACTCTGAGTCTCTCTCACACACACTCACACACACACACACACACACACACACACACTTCGTCTTTCTGAGTCGCATCTCTCAGACACACGCAAGCCACAACACAGATTTTGAAAAGCAGCCAATTGTCTTTGTGCAGTCACTAGCGTTTCCCCAGGGCTGGCTGTGAATTAACTCAACACAATTGGGAGATTAAAACACATAAGAGCCTGCATTTAACCACTTCTGTCCTCTGAGTGAGGCAGGATGCCAGTGAACAGGCTCTTGTGCTGGGTTTAGATTTGGGTCATCAGCTCGGTGTGGTCTTATCTAAATGCACAGCGGCGATAGTGCTGCAGAGGAGCCCGGGGCCTTCCGACTCATTATTCAGCAGTTCATATCAGTTTATTAGTGCCTGCGCAATTATGCCGCAAATCGCGCCTCTTGATTTAGTGTGGTAAATACTTATAAATAAATCACAGCCCATCTGTCATCTTAACTGGATGTCAATTAGCAGTAGCACATTTTTCATTATGTGGATTTACAGTAACAAAATCAGCTGTTTTTGTTTCAGGTGGTGCTGTGCTGCGTTTTACTGCGCAGATCTAATCACATGACTCTTGTGCGTGTCTGGGTTGTGCAAAATTCACAACTGAATAATTAGCTCCATTTTAAATAATGTGTGTGAATTTTCATAAAACTGGCTACAGACCACAGAAAGCTGTGAATATAATGACAGGAACAGGAATCTATCTATCTATCTATCTATCTATCTATCTATCTATCTATCTATCTATCGAAAATCTGGGTTCGGTAAGTTTTTAAAAATATCACTAGGGTTGTCTTAAAGGGATAGTTCACCAAAAAATGAAAATTACCCCATGATTTACTCACCCTCAAGTCATATTAAGTTTTTATGACTTTCTTTTCAGATGAATACAATCTGAGTTATATTTAAAAAAAAGTCCTGGCTATTCCAAGCTTTATAATGTGAATCGATGCGTTTGTGTGACAGTTAGCAGAAACTAGAGATTATGGTTTATAAATTTTTTAATATGGATTTTTTTTTACACAAACGCATTCTGAAGGACTATATTAACCCCCCAGAGCCGTGTGGAACACTTTTTATGATAGATGGATGCACTTTATTTTGCTTCAAAATCTCGACCACCATTCACTGCCATTATAAAGCTTTGAAGAGCCAGGATATTTTTTAATATAACTCAGATTGTATTCATTGGCTTGAGGGTGAGTAAATCATGGGGTAATTTTCATTTTTGGGTGAACTATCTCTTTAATTTGATCAAAATACAGTCAAAACTGTAATATTATGAAACAACTGTTAAAAACTGTTTTCTATTTTAATATATTTCTAAATGTAATTTTTTTTCCAGTGATGGCAAAGCCTAATTTTCAGCAGCCATCACTCCAATCGTCAGTGTCACATAATCCTCAAGAAAATTTCTTATTATCATTAGTGTTGAAAACTGCCCAATATTTTTGTGGAAACTTACTGACCACACATATTTTTCTATCACACGTATTTTTCTGTCAACATATAATTTGAATATTTTAAATGACATTTGCTCTGAATGTCAATGAATTGGTTTTTACTTTCTAACATTAAAATTAAAATTTTAATTCAACATCTTGTTTGGTATCCCAATCCAAATTCAATTCAAATTCAGGAACTAAATTGGTATTTAAAAGACATTCTCAAATTAAAATGATGCAAAACCCTGGCGCATGTTACAGGTGTCAGCGTATATAAAATGAATGGAAACCCTACTGTAGATCCGGTCAATAGTCCATGTCTGGCATCCAGCATGACTTGACTACACCCAAGGGCCTGCTCTTGAGAAGCTACGGAAATGAGACTGAGAGAGTTAAAGAGAAGGATCAATAAAGAGGAGACAAAACATTTAAACAGAATGGATTGGATCTTCCTTCACCTGTTCAAGAAAGCCTCGTACTCCCTGTCACTCTTCCTTGGCACAATCTCCAGGGAACCGCTTGCAGAAATACAGCCCGACTCTGCTGCGCTCCTGATAAGGGCCCTACGCAGACGGCCACACGCACGCACACACTCACAGGCGCACACACAGAAACCTAGAGCTTTTATGTAGTCCGCCTTGCCTTTTACAGGCCTCCATGCCCTCGATCGGCAGCATTTTGGAGGCGAAAGTTAATCAGCCTATTATGATAACAAATCCCCCAAAAGCGACGGTACGGATTAATTTATCATCAGTGAAACACAGTGTTCAACTTGTCCTCTCGCTTTTGTTTAAATACCTTCACACATTTTTCTATTCTTGTTAAATTCCGCCACCTTATTATAAAAGGATTTCTGCAGCGTGTGTTCTAGCATTGTGCATTTTGTTACATTCCAGACAGCCTCACAGTTCAAGACTTCAGTTGTGTTATTGCAATAAAGATATTTCACTTCCTTACTTTCAGGTCAAACGTCTTACATTGTGCACCACACTGTAGTAAACTAGGTTGTTCAGACATTGCCATAAAAGTTCTCAGCCAGTCAGTTCCCTTTCTAGATAATGCAGAGCTGTTTTTCCACTGTCTCCACTGGGAAAGAGGCATCTGAATCACTTCTCATCAGCCTTTTGGTATTAAGCTACTTGCTGCCATGTTTCTTTTTGTAATTCAGTTCCTTACATTATTCAGCCTAGGACACAAGCAAGAGTGCCGTTGTTCTGGATTTCATTTTCATGTTCATATTGAAAAACTTTAATTTTAGACACATTACCGGCAGTTACATTTTGGGCCCAATGAAAATAGTTCCAAATGAAGTCAAACTAGAATTAACCTGTATGTGATTCTGAACAACAGACAGCAGTGGTGGTTTGGTCCAGAATGAATAATTTGAATTAATTATCAATTGATTCATTTTGACATGTTTGATCAAATCTGTTCAGATTTTTAAAGTCGTGTAGTGTATTCCAGCCTTTACTCTCATAATCTTCTTGTTTTTTCCTGAATGAAACTGTGTTGTTGAACACATCAGTTCTGTGAGTAATTCTCAATGTGTTCCAAACAGGATAAATCCACTTCTGGAGGGCACTTTTGACTGAAAACAATCATGGCCGCCATACTGAAGGGTTGTTCCAAACTGAAGTGCTCAAAACTGGCCACTTCAAAGGGCCCTTCGGAATGAAGCATTTCGAAGGGTACTGATTCTTTGTGCAGGTTTAATTGACGCCTCTGTAAATTGACTTGACAAGATGATGCCGAAGTCACATACACTCTTCATCCCTTCAAAGATCTCACTTTTGAAGCATAGGGATGAGCCCTTCAGAATGGAATGCAGCATCTTACACTCCAAGATTTAAATCTCTGAATATAAGTCACTTGTTTTGGTCCTAAATGAATCAGTGTTTTGAACAAATCAATAACTCACTAAAGAGAGTCACTTGTCAACACTTACAGTATTGGTGTAATGATGGCGTAATCCCTGAAAATTTGTGATAAAATATTTGAAAAGTCCCAGTACTTTTAAATAAATATTTAATATACTGTATTCAGATTTGAGAATTAGAACGGGCTTTTTACCTAACACATTTTGTAATCTATTTCTTTACTATTAAAGCCAATATTATAGTTTTGTTTGCTGAAATTGTGTGGCTTTCTCCCATTAATATGTCATTCCTCAGACATTAAGCAACTAAAATGATACACTACTTGACCAAAGGTGCATTCACATTAGCAAAATTTCGTCAAGATTTTGTGAGCAAAAAGGTTGTCCATTGTCAACTGTGTAGGGATGTATGAAGCACAGGTCACACATAATTCACTTTGAAACCAAGCAGTTTTCTGTTGGTCAACACAGCAAATCCACGTGACCATCTTGAACATGAATGAATTATGCGCTGGGAACTTTTTTTGCCCTCACATGAAACACAGATGCCTATTGAAATGTCCATATTTCACCCAGAGCAATGCTAAAAGTGACCGCACTGTAAGGCACGTGTCTATGAAGACCACAAGCCCGAAGTGTGTACTACTTGTCAAAAAGGTGCTCATGAGCGCCCACTTTGCAGCACTTGAAATTGGATTACATGCGGCCAACAAAGCATGGACTTTGAGAAAGACCACAATGGCTTAGGGCAGCATTTGGAACAGAGACAAAGAAAAGTAAAGCAAATCTTTGTGTCTTCTAGACTTTATAAGAATCCACCACAGTTATAGAAAGAAACACTATAAGAGCTGTTCTGTTTTTACTGTTTCAGGTCTGACTGTAGATATACTGCAGAAACGCATATGACGTTTTGTAGGTGAAAGCAAAGCAAACAGGAAGTGGGCTTCGACGATTTCTCTCCATGACACAGACATGGTGGAGCCAGAGTTGGACTCATCCATTATTCAGAGGGGAGGCGACGGGGAGCAGTCTGACCCATTTTGGAACCCATATACACTGTCACTTTCAATCACCACTGTGGCCTGAGCATCCCTGGCATCCCAAGACCACTCAGGCAGCACTCCACAGACTATGACTCAACACTGCTCCTGGGTGCATTCATCTCCATGGCGCTCCTCAAAACTAATCCCAGATCAGTCCCACCCAACAAACATTGGCAGACACTGACACTCCATCCAACCAGGTCAATCCCAGTTAACAGTGACATGAGGCAATGGATGTTTAAAGCAAGTGACTGAACAAACGGCAAATCAATATGCAAAAGCAATCAGTAGGCCAAGTGCTGAGAGAAAACACACTGATTGTAATGAATAGGTATTAAACCCTTCTGAATGCCAAGGCATAATCTCGGGTGACTCATGCACAGGCAAAATAAGCCGAGCCGAATTCACAACACACGACCCCCGTCCAAGTCAAAGGTCACGCTCTGTGCCTTTCCACTTAATTTCCATACACTGGATTGGATAATGACCCTAAAAATGTGACCAACATGACTAGAATTAACCACCTGCTTCGAAAGCGCTGAGGGGAAAACAGCACAAAGAATGCCTGACTGTGCCCGCCGCCTCCTCCAGAATGCAAAGGAAAATCAGCTCACCCTACATGGAATTTAATTCAAGCAATTGAAAATCAATAGTGGATTTATCAGCCTTTAAATCAAACGCTCCACAGCGTACACTAATGCCCCAAATGAGAAGATAAATGACATCTATACTTGATTTTCAGGCTATTTCCTGCCTTTAATTCAGAAGGTCTACAGCATACACTGATGCCCCAAATTAAAAGATAAATGACGGTCATTTCAAGCTAGTTTCCTGCCTGTTCATATTTTGATGTTTTCACATCTGCATGTGTTCGCTCTCAGGACAGAAATATATTGCCAGTGTGAGGTCCAGTTGAAAATACTGTGGTTACCCAGCATGCTTTATAGCTGGGGTCAAGTAAGAGTGAGTTTGATCTGATTACTTGCTGGTACTATAATAGTGTATGTTTAGGGGAGCATTCATGACTGATTGAAGGTCTGCATTTCATTGTAATATCACATTCTGTATGTGTGTTACCGTCGTTGAGTTATATATAGTCTAAAATGTGCCGTCTTGGCAGCCATGTTTAATATTGTACTTACCTGGTTGTATTACTGTATGTGACTTTTTTTTTCTTTTGGGTTTTGTTGTGTGATATCCTTGCTGGTACTATAATAGTGTATGTTTAGGGGAGCATTCATGACTGATTGAAGGTCTGCATTTCATTGTAATATCACATTCTGTATGTGTGTTACCGTCGTTGAGTTATATATAGTCTAAAATGTGCCGTCTTGGCAGCCATGTTTAATATTGTACTTACCTGGTTGTATTACTGTATGTGACTTGCTCTTGTTTGTGTGGGTTTTGTTGTGTGATATCAATAAAGCAAGCACAATGAGTAATGATGGCAATTACAATGTTTAGTGTGCTCTTACAATAACAAACCTCCATACACAAGGTGGTGATAGAGTTCAAATAGTGTGCCTTTAAATGGGTCATGAACTGAGAAATCAAAATTCCCTTGATCTTTTGATATATATAAGAGGCCATTGTGCTATACAGACATTCTGTAAGTTTCAGAACTTTCTCGTTAGTCTAAAAACAGCTTATATTGAAGCCAATCTGCCAAAACGACAGCTTGTGGAATGTGCCACTTTATGACGCAATAGTGTGGCTAAACTCCGCCTCTGCAAAAGAAGATCAATGCCTGCTTCTACACCAATGCCTTTAGCCCCGCCCACTGATTCACACACATAGTAGGTACATGACAAAAGCATCAAATGCAGGTCTACGCAGAAACCAACGATAAACTTTATTTAATGAACAGATTCATTTACAAACAATTCGATGCAGGATTTTCAGAAAGATTTAAACTAAAAGACGATTCTGTGCCGACTATATTGAATCTGATAGTAATGTCGTAACACAAGTGTGAATAACTGTTTTCATTACGTGATCACTATTGCTTTGTATGTTATTATTGTTTGATATGTACTGAGTATTTATGTGTTTTTAACCTAAATCACGACAGCGTCCATTGTTAGCCATTGTTAACTGTTAGCCAATCATAACAGTGGGCGTTTACTTCCGAGTATACAATCCGCCACGCCTATTCAAACAGATCAGTCCAATGAGGAGGGTCAAAACAGGACAGAAAATAGCGGTTTACTTCTAAATGATGATGTTTTTGATGTAAAAATCTTGATAACATTATAAGTGGACCTCAGAGTACAGTATAAAATCATAAAAAGGCAGTTCATGTGTAAGCAGTGTGTTCACACTGAAAAATGTGATTTTCTTCATTATAAGGCTATTCATATTCATGTTATTTTTAATTTTTCGCTACATCTATTTGTTCTAAAAACAGTGTTTATGATTACAATAATAAATTAAAATAATATATTAACAAGCAACAATAATAGACTGGTAAATGGACAGCTAAAAAGCAACTCAAAGAGCAAGGTCTTGCATTCAAAATAAAAAGGATATTTTCTACGGTTAGAAAGCTAACCTTAATTATCCAAAATCCAACGTGTACTTGTGTAGCGTAATGAATCACTAAATCATTTTGCAACACAACTACTCACAAAACCCGAGTACGATCACATACTTTCCTATATGTGTCTGGCCTTAGGCTTCTGCACATTTGATATCTTGGTGTGTCTTGTTTGCATTTAAATGTATTTATTTAGCAGACATGCTTTTTTGTTCCCCTGTTTTCTCTGCTGTTGTCGTATCACATTTCAGCGGTACCACAAGGTCATCGGTAGCCCTTTGTGTGGCAGCCTGTTGGGTTGAGTACACTCAGACATTTAGTCAGCCCACATTAACCTTGCTAGGCCGGAACAACAAGAGGAACACCAACACAAACAGGCACATACGCTCGCGAGTCTACTAAATGCAAGATTCATCTCCGTTTAAATGTCTGTCTTTCTCCTCCAGTTAGTCTATTTTCCTTTTCTTTCATCCTCAGACTCACCCAAACACTCATTTAGGATCATAAAGATCTCCCTTTCAGTTTCAGTTTTACTGCCTGTCTTTGTCTTCCCAGTCAATCTATCTATCTTCTTCCTTTGTTTGACACACAAAAACACATGCAAACATCCACATGCACTCATTCACCATCTCTTATGCACACAGAAATAGCACAATCTCTTTCTAACCCCCATTACAGTCATACAGTGAAGTGACTGACTTCATTATTCACCTTTGTCAACACCCCACATTGCTGCTCTTTCTTCGTCTCTCTCTCTCTCTCTCTCGGGTACGGAGTCAAACTCTCTGTTGCCATTCCCTCCAACCTGCCATTTCTCAGCTGTTAAGACACCCCCTTTAGACAAGACTATTAGACCTGTGGCAGGATACTGCAAGTTTTCCACACTAGAGGATGAGGACAACAACCACAATGGGTTTTTCTCACCCTAACGTTCTTTTTAAACCACAAGAGCTGTAAAGTTATGCAGAATTGACGCCATTGAGAGATGTGATGATAGCTTTGACAACACAAGATATTGTCTTAAAAGCTACGTGTCAGCCTTCATGACAAAACGCGGCTGTGGCGTCCCAAATCCGCACTTCGCTCAAAGACCTAAGCTCATATCACTCATGTACAGTTAGCTACATATCACAGAATAGTCAAGGCTGCTTTTGTGAGTCTTATCGCACCTCTATAATTACTGCTGTTAATTATGCTTCCTACAAAGATTATTCAGAGAGAGATCGCTCCATCTTAGACGTCTCCGAAGGCAGAAGTGCTTAGAGGTCAACCGCAATGCTACTACGCCAATGTGCCATCACACACCAGGACAAGTTGTCTTTTTCCAGTCACACCTGTAACGCTGTCATGACACTCCATCTTGCTATTTTGCATGACGATGACACCAATCTGCCATAGTAGACATTACAGTGCCGACTTGCGAAGTGCCCAAAAGAATGATGGTGAATGACAGTAAATACACCTTCAAGCCCCGGTGGAACTATCTGTCTCACCTCTCATTGCACCCCCGGCTGTCAATCACAGAGGTCAGCGCCGGGTGCGACCGCCGTCATGGCCCAGCGGCTCTTCTCTTATGCTAATTTAGCCTGTGATCTGCCGCATGACATTTAGCTACTGCAGTTACAGTGTGCTGTTGGCTACCTGAGTGTGTGAGTTGCATGATATATGGCACACATGTATACGCGTTCATGTTGGGGTAATGAGATATGTCAAAGTGGTGTGTGTGTGTAATGGTGTGTGTTGGAATGTCGGTTTACATGTATGCAAATGAGTTTAGTCATAAATTGTTGAGTTTATAGCTACAAGTGAAAGAAAATGTCATGGTGCTGCAGGTATCTGTTTAGAGGACACAATGGTGGACTAACAACCTACTGAGGTTGACTATTCTATCTATATATTTTAATTAGCATGCTTTTTTTACATTTTGTCTTTCACTTGATTTTTGTTCGGTATTCGGATTTACGACAGGTAGCCCCGCCCACACTATAATGTCATTAGACTAAAGTGTCCACTCATTGTATATTAACCATCAAGCATGCATTTGCAAAGACAAATTGTGAAAGATTATAAGATATTATACGTCAAATCCCTCGAGGTCCACAAAATAAAAATGAAATCAAAATAAGCATACTGTCTGGTGGAACATCACGGAAAATACAAGGTATGTGTTCTTTGCGCTGTTCTTAGTTTTTGTGAAAGAAAGCTAACCGAAAGAAGAGTTTTGCTTGGCATTTGTGATCGATGTCATGCCACGTTCCATTTTCGCATTCTATGTGCACAGAAAGCGCTGGAAGAATTCTGGCAGTTATACTGGCATACTACTCCAAAGAATATAGAATACCCAAGACGTGTCACTCGTATAGTTTTGAATGGAGAGAAATGCAACGCTCATTCAATATGGCCGCTCTATCGCAGGAAGCCTCGCCTTTGGAATAAAAGAGCCAATCGCTAATCGGTAAAGTCAGCACGTCACTGCAGATGGCATTAGAAGTCCCTATAGAGTGCTATAGAAACAGTCAGTGTTCTGAGATGTGCGCTTAGGACTGTGCATGCACACTGGCTGGCCTGAAAAATAACCTTTTTAATGCTATTTGAGCAAAAGAAACAACATTTATGATACAGTTGTCAGATTTGGTGATTTCAAATATGAAATGTAATCATAAGCTTGGTAAACAGTTTTGGAGAATTTGATGTTTCTCCATTCAAAAAGATAGAAGCTGCACTTGCATGCCCGAGAGGTGTTTCAAAGATGGCTGCTGAGTGAAATGACTTGCCTTAAAGGGACTTTGACTACTCTTACCATTTCTTTACATTTAGCAGAAATACTAAAAATACTATGGTAGTATGCTATTCCAAAATCAGTCACTGATTTTGAGCATCACTCCAGGAGCCCTGCATTTAAAAAATTGTGGTCTAATTTAAAACAGTCCAGAATGTTAGTCTCAAGACCACTTTTCCATTCAGTTTCCATTCAGTTGTGCATGTAAGAATGTTTTATGTAAACCGTTTTTAAACACATTAAAAGTTAAAAATAGCTAGATATGTTCTAAATGTTTTCTGATTAAATCATATGTTTAATCACAATGCCTTTGAATGTCAAACAAATGAACGACAAACAAATAGTAGGTTATGCCATTTTTGTAATAGGACTACTGATTTACTTTTGTCATTTAAGGTTGATTTATTACAATAATGATGCAGTCATGTGGATTACTTGGGGATTATTGTGATGTTTTTATCAGCTGTTTGGACTCTTATTCTGACGGCACCCATTGACTACAGAACATCCATTGGTATTCGAGTGATGTAATGCTACAAGTCGTTTCCGATGAAGAAACAAACTCATCTAAATCTTGGAAGTCCTGAGGGTGAGTACGTTTTCGGCAGATTTTCCTTTTTGGGTTAACGGTTCCTTTAACTTTTCCTTCCTTCATTTAACTTTTCAACTTAATTGCAAAGACACTATTGGATGAGAACTGAACTGAGCTAGATGATGCCTTGAATCAGTGATGAAATGTCGTTCACTGAAAAATTGACTGTTTACTATTGTCCTCTTTTTAGAGATGCTTTACCGCAAAATTTAATTTTGTTTGCATTATTGAAACAGTATAAAACTGTAAAGACGCTTTGACACAATCTGTATTGTATAAAGCGCTATATAAATAATGGTGACTTGACTTGACTTCATTGTTCATGTTTTTTTTTAACAAAAGGGGGGTATGCCACTGAGTCTTTGTCTTTTTTCTGGAATATTCTCCAAAACAAAAGGGTTAAGACTAGTTGAACATTTTGCATATCCCCATTACAGACTGATTGCACACCTGCACCAGCGCTGTTGTGCATCCCCTGTGCCTGCTGGTGCCAGCAGCACTCAGTGTGTGTGTGTGTGTTCCCATCTAATGATCATGACTTCTACACATCCTTCTTTTCTATCAGCTCACCGCCATTTAGTACAAATTACAGCCATCAGCTCCACCCACGTTGCATCGTAGCCGTCGATTCCCGAGGGAGCAATTCTTCAAATTTTCTTCAAATCTTTCTTCCACATGCCCAGGTAAGACGTGTTCACCCACAGGCCAGCATGCAGGAATGCCCACACTCGCTGGCCCCGGTTACCCAATATAAACCTTTCAGCTGAACCTTGGCCAGCCATAACTTGATTTAATTACTATCTCATTACTCTCTGCAGCTGCACATACTCCGTCGACTCTGTCCTTCTATTCCTGGCTTGTGAATTCCACTCAATTGCCCCGGTTAATGGAGAGAACACAATAAAGCATCGAACACTCTTGGAGGTAAAACTCCTCTATACGCCCCGACATTGAGCGGGAAACCTCAGAGCCCGAATCGGCCTCGACACAGCCTGGTTCTGTTTAGCGATGCTGGGTTTACATGATCGCTAGCCACGACTGCCATATTGATAGACCCTCCACCATGGCGCGGTAATGCAGCCGGAATGAGCGGAGAACTAAAATCAGCCATGCACCCTCACGCCCACCGCTGGCGTTCGACTCCACTGTAATAGTTTCTATTTGTGGAAGAGGAAGGATATAAACAAATGCATTAGCTTTGCCTCACCACAGGAACGATGGGGAAAAACAAGTCAAAGCGAACACAGCGGGAAAGAGAGGAGGTGAAGCGGTGGGTGCAGAAAGGAGTGGGGGAAGGTAGGAATGAAATGAAAATGTTGCGATTGGGATGTAAAACTGCAAAGTGGCGTGAGCAGATAAGGAACGGAGAGAGAGAGAGTGAGAGGGAGGGAGGGAGGACAAAGATGGTGTGAGTAGATCCAATCTCCAACCCTGTCAATCAGAACCGCAGTGTTTACTGCCCACACATCCCTGCCCCTTTTACAGGCATTACACATGCAGCGAAGACTGTCTCGCGTCAGCCGTATTGATCATGTGCCAGGGCAGACCGGCGGCCTCTGCTGATTGAATATGTTGGATGACTTCCATTGTGGAGCTTCGTCTTCAAAGTGGTTCCGAAGCTCTGGATCAAACGCGGAGTGTCGTAAGCGATTACGGACGGTAATGATAATGACTTTGTTCTGTTCTGGATGACTGTTTGATGAAGTTTGTTAGGCTTCTTCTGCGGCTCTGAAGTTCAAAGAGGCATGCCGACCACTTCCTGAAGTGAGTGAAATGGTTCCTGTCGTTAAATTGACTGTATAATAAAATCATTTGCAAGCTCATGACCTAAATCTATAATCATTATTCTAGAAAATCAGTGCCAGGAATTACTCACCCCTTGCAAAAAAGTTTTTTTTTTACGCTGATCTTTTTGCGCAACAAAGCCCTTTAGAGACCAGGGGGGTATTCCAAAAAGCAGTTATGTGACATACCCGGGTATGTTTGAGGATAAGCAAGCGGATCTGTTAATGATGAAGCACTAATATAAGTAATAAATAAGGTAAATTATTCTAATATGGTTATTATATTTATTTTATTGGCATATATATCAGTTATCTGTATAAATGATAAAACACTATGACAAGGTAATGTTTATTTTATTATATTATATATATTTATTTGTTACGTTTTATATTATCATCTCACACATGGATCGGCATTTTCTATAATGTCTAAATTCTAAATCAAAATAAATATCTGATATTACTTAATATATAATTAGCATCAAACAAACAATATAATTCATATTCTCAAGGATTAAAGATTTCCATAGTGACTCGTCGATTCGTCGCTCTGTTGACAATGTCTTGAGCCTTAACCAGGAACATACTCTGAGTTGAATGAACTTACTCCCGGACGCGTTTTTGGAACCACATACCTCGAGTAAGCAAGGTTTGGGGTTAATCAACCGAAAGTTCAGGGTTTAGCTGACGGTAAGTTAACCGTGCTTTCTGGAATACACCCCAG